>NC_045552.1:13165244-13342744 GCF_009769535.1 Thamnophis elegans | reverse complement strand
TACCATGGAGTAAGAAGTGACAGTATTAAACATGAATATCTGTGGAGATAGTCAATCATCCAGGTCTTAGTTGTCCCAAAAGTGCTTTTTCCAAAAGGAAACTGGATTTTCTTGGGTTTTTTTTCTTTGAAAAATATTACACTTCTCATCCAAGAAACTTCTTCAGTTCTCACTGAACTGCAGAAACTTCTTGATGAGAAGCAAAACGTTTTCAAAGAAAAACCAAGAATATCCACCTACCTTTTGGTAAAAAGACCTTTAAACATGCTATGTTGTTTGGAATTGCAATTATTGTTTTTCTCAGATCTTAAGTGGGAAATGTAAGGAGGGCCAGTTACAGCGTAAATTGCAGAGAACTGGCACCAAAGTTTGGGTATTGTGAAAAGAGCATTCAATTGCCAGCGAACCTTTTCAAAGACTGTGAACCCACGTGCTTCTTAAACTCTTGATTAATTTAAACTGGAAAGGTAAATGGAGAATTTCCAAGTAGAATTGAACTTTTTAAAGCATACATATGAAAAACAGCCCATAGCAAATTGAATTATGCCATATTCTTCTTATCTCCTTTTTCTTCATTCTTAGCAGCTCAGGAAAAATTGCATTCCCTGTGAAACCAATAAGTTAAGGTAAAGGTTCCCCTCGCACATATGTGCTAGTTATTCCTGACTCTAGGGGGCAGTGCTATCTTTGTTTCAAAGCTGAAGAGCCAGCGCTGTCCAAAGATGTCTCTGTGGTCATGTAGCCGGCATGACTTAACGCTGAAGGGGCACGGAACACTGTTACCTTCCCACCAAAGGTGCCCCCTATTTTTCTACTTGCATTTTTACGTGCTTTCGAACTGCTAGGTTGGCAGAAGCTGGGACAAGTAATGGGAGCTCACTCAGTTATGCGGTGCTAGGGATTTGAACCGCTGAACTACCAACTTTCCTAATCGACAAGCTGAGCGTCTTAGCCACTGAGCCATCGCATCCCTGGTGAAACCAATAGTGGGAGGGAAATAATACATTAAACCTTCCATCTTCTGCATTTACTTTGCTCCATTATTAAATTAAGACAATCGAAGTTAGTAATATTAAATGGTGACCATACATTTTGGAAGCTGCTACAATGAAAAAGTAAAGAACCCAAGATCATCGGAAAAAAATCTGGTCATTTCTGATTTTTGGCTGGGACTTTATTTCTGGGAATGTTCTGCATTCCAGTAAGGAAGAGACATCCTGATCAAAGCAATGCCCCGTGAGTGTTATGGCCCTATTGGATTTCTCTTCTGGACTTAGTAATAATAAACATTGAAGAATTGCCTTGTTAGATTAGAGCAGTATCAAATTACATAATGACTTCCCGGTCACAGGAAGAGAGCAGTCAATTATTTTCCACTGGCAGTCCCTGAACTGCAGATAGTAGTTGTGGATGGTAGTTACCAATAAAGGAGAATATTTATAGCTTAGGGTTAAAATAAGCGGTCCTTGGTGCTCTTCGACCTTGCTTGTTTTCTTGCAGATGTTCCCTTACCAGTGGTGGGTTTCAAAAATTGTTGGAACCTACTCTGTGGGTGTGGCCTCCTTTGTGGGAGTGGCAGATATGAAATTATGAATTAGTATTTAGGTCGGTCCAAGTAGCTATTCAGAAACTCTGGCATTGAAGCATGCAAGTCTTAAAGCTGTCAAGTTACAAAATCCTTGCCAGTGGTGGGTTTCAAAAAATTTTGGACCCTCTTCTGTAGGTGTGGCCTGGTTTCCGGGTCCACTGGTGGAACCTCTTCTAACCGGTTCGGTAGATTTGACGAACCAGTTCTACCGAATAGGTGCGAACTGGTAGGAACCCACCTCTGTCCCTTACCCAAACTAAGTAACATCATCAGCAATCAAGCTCAGAGAGCACCAAGGAACACTTATTGTAACCCTAAGCTACAAATATTCTCCCTTATTGGTAACTGCCATCCACAGTTCAGGGACTGCCAGTGGAAGATAATTGATCTTGGCAGTTTGAAAAGAGTTGCAAACTGGTGCATCTGAATGCAGTTTTTGTACTCTGGTTTTGCAAACTGGTTTTGCTCAGATGGTAGTTACTTGGAGAAGCATCTTCAAGACTTTCACTGCAGTGGTGAAATTCATTTTTTTTTACTACTGGTTCTGTGGGCATGGCTTGGTGGGAGTGGCAGGGGAAAGATACTGCAAAATCTCCATTCCCTCCCAACTCCTGGGAGAAAGATATTGCAAAATCTCCATTCCCACCCCACTCTGGGGCCAGCCAGAGGTGGTGTTTGCTGGTTCTCCGAACTACTCAACATTTCTGCTACTGCTTCTCCAGAACCTGTCAGAACCTGCTGAATTTCATCCCTGCTTCACTGGCTCCTCCAATTCCAGCTTGGTGCTAGGCGTTCTTAGACAGGAAGAAATAAGAGATAATGAACAAGCTTTGTATGATGATCGCTTTAAACATTGCACAAACACACACACATACATACACGGACATTCTAAATAGGTTGTGGCCAATATTACTATGCTAATAGGCTTCCCTTCTCCATTATGGAAAAGATTAAACATTTAGAGGGAGAATAATAGTATTAAGGGAGAAAAGAAAATTTGTTCTGCTTACATGGAGGTCTTCCTTAAGCTTTTGAAATGCTGCTATATTATTTTAAAGACAATGGAGAAAAGACTTAAATTTAGAGGCAATGCATCAGTGGTGGGATTCAGCCAGTTCACACCTATTCGGGAGAACTGGTTCTTAACTTTCTAAGAGGTTCAGAGAACCGGTTGTTGGGAAAAATCTTCTTTTGGTTTTTTCCCACTTTACAGGGCTAATCCTGTAAGGAAGGCAGAAAGGAAACATTCTGGTGTGGTTTCTAGCCTAATCTTTATTGCCCTGCTCACAGAAACTGCCTCTCTGGTTAACCCCTATTACATTGAAACAGCTAAGGCAAAGCGCCCATCAACCTGAGTAAGGTTGAGTTGGCCATGCCCACACAGTCACATGACCACTAAGCCCCACCCACCCACCTGGTCATTAGGCAAAGAACCGGTTGTTAAATTATTTGAATCCCACCACCGCAATGCATGTACAGTATAAACTTCCAATATTTTATAGACTTAAGATATCATTGTAAGTAACATGCAAACCGTCCAATAATAAATGATAGCAATGTGCACCATAAACAAGATTCAAAAACTCCCACCCCAAAGAATACAAATATATTTTCCTAGACATTCTGAAGACAATAGCCCAGTGATGGTGAACTGTTTTGGCACTAAATGCCGAAAAGGGAGTGCATGCACATGCACACTCTCGTCTGGGTTGCCGCCAGGAAGAGGAACTTCTCAGTGGGGCATGCATGCACCGGAAAATGAACTTCCAGTTTCTGGAGGGCATGCTCTCACCGGAAAACGGAAGACCAGCTCTTCCAGTTTCTGGCACTGCTGCACACACAAAGGGCATCTGATTGTTGTGTGCACATGTGCGCCAGCAACCCGGAAGAGGAACGGGTGAAGCCATGGGTGCCAGGTGACATGGTTCCACATGCCACTTTGGGCACATGTGCGTGCCATAGGTTTGCCATCACGGCAATAGCCCAAGGTTCATCCCAGTTTAAGATCTGAAGAGAGATGCTTCTGTGTAAACCCATTTGCCTCTCTGAAAAGAGATTCGACCTCATTCCAGAAAAAAAAAAACACGGAGAAAAGTAAAGCAGACTTAACTAAATTAAGTAGAGAATAAAGACACACGTTTAAAAGCAGAACATTGTGGAGGCGCATAGGGGAAAATAAATCTTTGAAGAGCAAGAACGGAGTTAAAATGCAGACCGTTGGCGGAGAACTCCAGGCTCTTTTAAGGCCGTAAAAACCACCCTTACAAACGTTTAAAGGTTATTGTGCAAGTAACCACAATGAACTGTACCATAAACTTCTTTTGCTTACGTTAGATAGAAAGCTCATTATTTGTGCATTACTTGGGAATGGCTGGAGCCAGATCAGGGGACAGATTTTGGCTTCTGTGTTGTGTAATTTATTGCTGTGGACTTTTGAGCAGCTCATAAATCCTGTGGGTAGAAAATGGAAGACTGGCAGAGCAATGCATGAATGAGGCTCCAATGAGCAAACTGCAATCTGAGGGATAATAAAGAGGAGGAAAAGGGCAATTCTACTTTCCTTTGTGGCCGCCGTGGCTTGACCCTTTAACTTTTATTCTTTTCGGGTAAAACAGTGACAAATGAGCTGGAATCCTAAAGTTCTTTGTCTAACAGGGGCACATCCAATCCTCAGTAAGAGGTGTGCCTATATTGTTGGTGTTGTTAGTTCCAAAGTCATTTCTGACCTATTGTGACACCATGGATCGTAGGAGGTTATCACCCAGCCCTTTCCCAGAAAAATGAAATATCCTAGGAAATATTGAAAAGGCAGAATATTTCTCTGGATGTGAAAAGAAAGAAACATGTTTTAAAAGACAGAATAGCTGCCTGTAGCTTCCTGCCCATCCCCACTTTGTTAATGAGCCATTAAGAAGGACAAGCTAGTCCACTTTACATAATAAAGACTTCTCCACTTCAGCTACAGGAAAGCATGATAATATTGGCCCCAACTGACCACATGGCATCTGAGAACTCAACCAAACCTGGATTCACAACACAGCCTAGAGAGTTGCCCCTGCATGGCCCCATGGGAGTCTGACAACCAATCAGAATACATTTCTTACACAGGAACAGGAAACAGAGAGGTGGGACTGAACAAGTTATAAAAAGCCTAGCAAGCCCCTTCCTCAGTCCTTCTCTTCTTCTCCACCAACATTGAAGCATGTGATCACCTTTTCTGTTCAGGGCTCAAGCCATGTGGTCCTGTCCACCAATAAACCATCTTTCCAAGCAGCCTCCATGTCTCCAGTGTCTTTTTCCCCACTTGGAGACGAACCCAGAAGGACATTTCTTTCATCAATGGACAATGTTCCTCCAGGTCTTCCTGTCCTCTATCATCCCCTAGAGTCCATTTAAGCTCATGCCGATTGCTTCGGTGATTCCATCCAGCCACCTCATTCTCTGTGGTCCCCTTCTACTTTTGCCCTCAATCTTTCCCAGCACGAGGCTCTTCTCCAGTGAGGCCTTCCTTCTCATTACGTGGTCAAAGTCTTTGAGTTTCATCTTCTGGATCTGGCCTTCTAAACAGCAGTCAGGGTTGATCTCCTCTAGGACTAGATGGAACTTAAAGATAAAGGGGAATCAGAGCATTATTCAACGTGGCTCGTATGATAGAAATGGCTAGATAACAGGTGCAGAGATTACCGTTATTGTATAACTATGAAAATAAGGGATATAACTATGATTTAGAATATCATGTATCTAAAAGAGACTATGTTGTATGAATAATGGTTATGCTCAGGGTGAATAATGCTATGTATATTTAAAAATGACTTGATGATATAGCCAGTACACTGTTGTTGCAAAAATGAAAATGTGATGTAGAATAAAGGGGAATGTATAATAAAAACATTTAAAAAAGAGAGATTGCATAATCTCAATACCATTAAGAAAATCACCCATAGCAGCTTTGGGAATTACATCCAATCTATGTCAGCGGTAGTTCTCGTTTAACAACTACCCTGTTTAATGACAGTTCAAAGTTACAATAGCCCTGAAAAAGTGCTATTTTACAACTGGTCCTTGCATTTACAACTGTTGCAACGTCCTTGCAGTTGTGTGATTGAGATTCAGACGCTTCACAACCAGAAGGCGTTGAAACCTTTGCAGGATCCCACAGACAGGGGATCACAATGGTTGTGCTTCACAGCCAGCTTCTGATGAGCTGAGTCAATGGAGAAGCTGGCAGAAAGAAAAACCACAAGTTGTGGTTGTGTGATGCCTGACTTAATGGCCATTGTGCATAGCTTAACAGCTGCCGCAGAAGTGACGTCATAAATCCGTTATGGTTATAGGATGTCCCATTTAATAACCACACCACTTAAGTGAAGGAATTGCCAGTTTCAATTATGGTAATTAAGCAAGAACTACCTTCATTTGGTTTCCCAAGAAGTTAGCTTGACTATAATGGAATAGTTGAGGGATTTTTGCAAGGGGGACAGTTCATGATATTCGGCTTGCTGTTCCTAATAGTTATCTCATTCAACTGGTGCAAATTGAAAGCCATAAGCATTTATGGCTGGAGGAAATTGCTGATGTGAGGCAATGCCACCCTGATCATTATTCATTAGTGTAATTGGATCGTACAATTCTACTTGCAACTACAAACAGAAAAGACCCCCCCCCCTCCCTTAGACAAGAAATATGCACAAAATTTATCCTGCCTTTAATTCTCCTTCAGTTTCATGAAAGGGAATGTGCTTTCTCAGCTATTGTAAATGAAACAATTTGGGTGCATTTCTTAGGAGTAGAATTCTGCCTGCATTTACATTTTTATGGAGATCAAAGGGCCAAGTATGGAAATATACTCCCCCCCCCCTTCGTTGCACAATCTCTAACGGTGCAACTCCTTTAGCTCCCCACACCCAATTTAGTTCTAAGGGAAGGATATGGGGCTTGGACAGACTGAGAAATGGGAGCAGCTAGGATTACTTCAGAATCATAGAGCTCTCTCTCTCTCTCTCTCTCTCTCTCTCTCTCTCTCTCTCTCTCTCTCTCTCTCTCTCTCTCTCTCTCTCTCTCTCTCTCTCTCTCTCTCTCTCTCCCTCTCCCTCCCTCCCTCCCTCCCTCCCCCCTCTCTCACGCACGCACACACCATTCAGTAATTTCTCCTATTAGGGAGGCGGTGGCTCAGTGGCTAAGACACTGAGTTTGTCGATCAGAAAGGTTGGCAGTTTGGTGGTTTGAATCCCTAGCGCCGCGTAACGGAGTGTGCTCCCGTTACTTGTCCCAGCTTCTGCCAACCTAGCAGTTCGAAAGCAGGTAAAAAATTCAGGTAGAAAAATAGGGGCCACCTTTGATGGGAAGGTAACAGCATTCCGTGTGCCTTCTGCATTTAGTCATGCCAGCCATATGACCACGGAGAAGTCTTTGGACAGCGCTGGCTCTTCAGCTTTGAAGCGGAGATGAGCACCGCCCTCTAGAGTCGGGAATTGCACATATGTGCGAGGTGAACCTTTACCTTTAGGTTAATGTCTTCTACAATCAACAATAATTAAAAGAAATGCTAAAATGCACAATTTATCAATAGAAGAGTTATTATTCATAGCATGTGTAATCTTTCGAGACCTGATAAAAATGTGACCCATCCCTTCTGAGAAATCCATATTAAAATCGTAGCAGTCACTTTTTCCATAAGACAATTGACCTTACTTTGACACACCAATTATGACAAACCTTTCTTGGGATTGTACAATGACAGTGATGGGATCCCAGAATGTAATGGTATGTCGGAATGACCATGGGAAAGGAAGAGGACAAAGAGAGATGCTGTTTGGAGAATGACCAGATAAGAGAATGCATAGCCTGTAGTTTCATAATGGGCAGAGAGAAAGATTCAGTATCATGCTCAGGAAACCAGGATCCAGGATAGAGTTCAAAAACATTGGAAGTTTCTTCCATGCTACCTATATACAAGAATCTGATCTACTAAAAGTCAGTGTGAATTGGTGCCAGATAACAGTCAAGGGACTTTGGGGTGGTGGTGGTGGTGACTGGACTTGTGTCTCTTTCAGAGGTAGGGCCTCCAGACTAATGATGCATTTGACCCCACCCTCCATCTCTGCCTGGTCGTCTCTTACATTCAGAAAGGAACCCCTCTAACTTCTCAGGCTGTAAATGAGACAGCAGGATGTTTGTATTTTCAGACAAGATTCTGGTAGCTTTACAATAAAGTAGAATTATCTCAACTGGTTATCTCTCCTCTCTAGTCTACCTGGGAAGGCCGAGACAGATAAAGATGCAGATGTAAAGTATTTTTTTTTAATTGGTGTGACATGCTCCCCATGTGCATTCAAGATCATATTCTCTCCAAGTCTGGACTGCAGCGCACATTTCTTATGCGTGTAAATATAAATTGGAATACTGCATTCGGTTTTGGGCGCCACGATGTAGAAAAGATGTGGAGACTCTAGAAACAGGGCAGAGAAGAGCAACCAAGATGATTAGGGGACTGGAGGCTAAAACATATGAAGAATGGTTGCAGGAACTGGGTATGTCTAGTTTAATGAAAAGAAGGACTAACATGATAGTAGTGTTCCAACATCTCAGGGGCTGCTATAAAGAAGAGGGAGCCAACCTATTCTCCAAGGCACCTGTCGGTAGAACAAAAAGCAATGGGTGGAAATTAATCAAGGAGAGAAGCAACTTAGAACTGAGGAGAAATTTCCTGACAGTGAGAACAATTAATCAGTGGAACAATTCACCTCCAGAAGTTGTGAATGCTCCAACACTGGAAGTCTTTAAGAAGAGGTTGGATAGCCATTTATCTGAAACGATATAGGGCTTCCTGCCTAGGCGGGGGATTGGACTAGAAGACCTCCAAGGTCCCTTCCAACTCTGCTATTGTATTATAGTAGCTAGAAGGCTAATGCTTGAACAGGATTGCTCTTGAACTCTTATCCTTAAACTGCTGTTAAAGAAAGATGCCAAGGTTCATTTTAGAATAGTTTACACATATCAAAAATCCCCAGGTACTGTCCCTAGCTTCTCTTGCTGAAACCTGTGAGAAGGGCTTGTTTCTGGTCAGAGAACTCAGTTGTGATCTGGATGGATCTACTACCTTGTTATCTCCTTTTCTTTATTCCTTGGCTCAGGCCTGATGGGATGGTGGGAAAGTGTGAGCAAATAAAATGTTGAATAATAAGCCTGTGTTTATTACTCATGAAACAGCATCACAGAGTGATAAAAACAACAACAACCTGAAACTGAATCCCAGGGAGATAATAACATGAAATGGCATTCCAGGGTGATAAACGAAAGGAATAGAATATGTGTGTGTGTGGGGGGGGGTGTACACCCACACATATTAGATACTGCAAAGTATCCACCCATCCATATATACCCACACATATTGGATACTGCAAAGCCTCCTCCGAGAAGGTAACAAAGAAAATCGTTCACAGAGAGAATGTGTAACATCCCAGACAATATTGCAGACCCTGGTCAAGCACTACTTAGGTGCCATGATCTGGATAGAAGGAAGTGAACGTCCAATAATCCTTTCTGCCGTCCTCACCACTCTCTGCACGCCTTCCTGTCTGAAAAAGGATACCTCCAAACCACACCGTAATACAATATGACAGGATGCTTTGAATTGCCCCTCTATTGAAAGTGATAAGGACAGTGGAAGGAGGATCTGCTCTTCTCATATGACAGAGAAATGGGCAGACATTGCTGTGCCCATTTCACCAGTGTCTCAATGTTGAGTGACTGAGCTAACCTGCTCATCGGCTTCACACCCAGCTACTAACACCCACACATATTGGATACCGCAAAGCCTCCCCCGAGAAGGTAACTAATCCTACTAACCACCTCTGCGAATTGTTAATACACAGAAGTGTAAGCCTGTCCCTGCCTTCTCTGAAATTGACAATGATCTCTTTTGTTTTTCCTACATTTAAAACCAGGCTGTTTCTATCACACCATTCATCAAACCCAATATGTCTTCCCGGTAATCAACCTCATTATCAACTGAAAAAAATGAATCAGAAATTTCTACTGAAGACTCCTCCGCCCCAAAAATCAATATTTGAAATTTTCTGAATGGTTTCTGCAGAAAACCAGGGGCTCTGAGCACCTGGGTCAATCTAAGTGCAAATAGCACTGGCTTAATGATAGCCACACCATTACTTCATAGAAGTAGTTCATTGAAAGCCGTGGTGGTGCAGTGGTTAGAGTGCAGTCCTGCAGGCTACTTCTGCTGAACACCAGCTTCCAGCAGTTTGGCAGTTCAAATCTCAGCAGGCTCAAGGTTGACTCAGCCTTCCCTCCTTCCGAAGTGAGTAAAATGAGGACCCAGATTGTTGGGGGCAATAAGCTGACTCTGTAAACCACTTAGAGGGAGCTGTAAAGCTCTATGAAGCAGCATATAAGTCTAAGCACTATTGCACATTAATTCATCTAACCAGGTTTTAAATGGAACCTTCTGCTGATACTTGTTGCATACAAATCTTTCTGTGGCTATTTCTGGCTTCCTTGGCATTTCTATACTGGTTCGATGAATGAACTGGTTCATTTTACTGCAAACGATGTCAGAGAGGGCATCATATATTCCTCCTCCAACTTATTTTATTTGCTTCATGTTTATTCCTCTTTTATTAATTCATAGCTAACTCCAGGTGGCAACGTATCTAATGCTCATTCTTCCTTCTGTTTTCCCCAACTACAACACTGTGAGGTGAGTTAGGCTGAGAGGGGATGACTTGCTCAAAGTCATCCAGCCGGCTTTCATGCCTAAGGTGGGACTAGAATTCACAGTCTCCTGGTGATTGGCCCAAGCTTATACTGTATAAGTATAAAAGTATAAGTATATAAGTATAAGGACCTGTATACTGCACAAGTCAAAAAGAGAACTGTGAAAATATCTATAGACCCCTCCCATTCTAGACATACATTATTTCAACTTCTACCCTCCAAATGACACCAGAACAATGAGACACAAGGGCAGTTTTTTCCTGAATGCCATCACTCTACTAAACAACTAATCCCTACAACACTGTCTAATTATTTACTAAGACTGTATTACTATTACTCTTCTCTTCCTTCCTATTACCTATCTCTTCCCACTTATGACTATAACCATGTTGCTTGTATCTTTACAATTTATATTGTTTTTATTGTTTCCTAGCACAATTTGATAGCTTATTAGTAACCTTGACTATCATTAAGTATTGTAGCTTTTTATTCTTGATGAATGTATTCTATTTTATTTTTCTTTATGTACACTGAGAGCATATGCACCAAAGATAAATTCCTTGTGTGTCCAATCACACTTGGCCAATTGAATTCTATTCTATTCTATTCTATTCTATTCTATTCTATTCTATTCTACTCTACTCTACTCTACTCTACTCTACTCTACTCTACTCTACTCTACTCTACTCTACTCTACTCTATTCTTACCCAGCCAGCTTTCATGCCTAAGGCGGGACTAAAACCCACAGTCTCTTGGTTACCTGGCCAGCACCTTCATCACTACAACAAACTTGTTTTATTTGTCAGGCTTATCAGAGATACTGAGTTTGCTCATTCTAATCAATCAACTGGTGAATAAACAAAAAACAAAAAAACCCCTCGCAGTTGATAAGTACTAGGAATAGAAGATAATAAAATTACACTGGACAAATTCAGGAACTAAGCCAACCAGACCTACAATAGATATTTGGAGCTATGAGTCAGGGAAAGATAGTAGAGGCTATAAGTTCTGATTTGTTTGGTTCAAGGTGATTAAGCAGAAATTATCAAACATTGGGGCAAAGGCATTTCTTGAGAAGTAAAACACTATTGATCTCCACATTTGTGCATATATACAATCGAAGGCAGCACTGAAGATAAGATTACACCTTTTCAATCAACTGGAGATTAAAACTGTATATTTTAGGAAGATTTTATTTAATGAGTGGGAGAGGGAGACAAACCATTTCTTGCTGACTGTTCTATTCACAGCAAAAAAAATGTTATCTTCTAGCAATGGACAAATCCACGTCAATTTTGTACACATTCAAGTCCATTTTGACTAATTTCTACATTGTTATGTAACTTAAATTCTCATAAGTGTTTGGGATGTGTCCGTGCATGCTGCACAACTTACTCTATTAGTTAAATATTTAAAAATAAAACAATCTCTGATAATTTATGCTGTTTTGAATATGGATTCTGAGTTGCAGACTCTTGCAAACTTCCAGGAAATGCATATTTGCTAATTGCTCAGATTCATTTCCTACTATTGAGACATAGAAATGACACAGATTTATATGAAAAGAGAAATAATATTATAGATTGAAATTATTGTTTTGAATTCTTTCTGCCCAAAAGCAGCTACGGGATGTATTCAAAGCAGACTAAAGAATTGATCTTCTGTTGTTTGGATCAGTTGATCGTTTAAGTGTGATTTGTGCTTGCGATGAATTATTTGCACAGTGTGTTTTGAGTGGCTTTAAAATCTACTTAGGGCAGAGAAAAGAAGATACATACAGAAATTTATTTTTAGTGTATGATTATTATCATGTGGTATCGTATTAACACGTGGATAATATTTTTTTAAACAAAGGACATGAAAACAAATTTTGAGCAATATTAACAGAGGTGGGTTTCGAATAATTTTACTACCAGTTCACTGAAAATGTGAGTGTGCACACAGCTTCTGCGCATGTGCGCACATGTCTTTTGTGTATGTGTGTGTTCCCTGACCCGGCCAAGGTGAATGGTGAGTGGGCAGAGGCTCAGGGACTCAGTGAATGGTGTGTCCCTGGGCCCCGACCCGAGGCGAAGGGCGAGTGAGCAGCATTCTTACCAGTGGTGGGATTCAGGCTGGGTATAGTAATAGTGTGAAGCAGTGGTAGGATTCAGCCGGTCCGCACCTATTCAGGAGAACCGGTTGTTAACTTTCTAAGCAGTTCAGAGAACCGGTTGTTGGAAGAAATCTCATTTTGTTTTTTCTACTTTACAGGCTAATCCTGTAAGGCAGGAAGGAAACATTCTGGTGGTGTTTCTAGCTTAATCTTTATTGCCCTGCTTACAGAAACTGCCTCTCCTGTTAACCCTTATTATGTTGTAACAGCTAAGGCGAAGTGCCCATCAACATGAGTAATGTTGAGTTGGCCATGCCCACCCAGTCACATGACCACCGAGCCCCGCCTACCTAGATGGTCATTAGGGCAGAGAACCGGTTGTTAAATTCTTTGAATCCCACCACTGATTCTTACCTTTGGTGAGCAGAGCAGGCAAGGCGCAGAGGTGAGGTGAGGATATTAGCTGGGCCGTGTGGTGAAGGCAAGATATATAGGGTGGTGTGGGAAAGGAATGGGGTGGGCAGGGCCAGCCAATAATGCAATTTGCCGGTTCTCTGAACTGCGCAGAATCATTACTACTGGTTCGGTAGAACCGGTCTGAACCAGCTGAATACTGCATATGAATATGAACATCACTTTTTATAACTTAAAAAAAAAACAATGGGTAGAAACAGTTGGACCAGCAATCAGTTGATCAGACATATTGTTCTTAAAATAAAACATCTAGTCCTTTGCATATTGTCATGACTACTGAATTTGAAGTTATGTAATATTGTTGAAAAATTCCCCTGTGAATTATTTTAATACAATAAAGCACTGAAGATATAATAACATACATTACAATGCATTTGTGCATAACATATAAGTCTCCCAAGTTTTGCCATATTGCCCTATGCTTTTGCCTGCAAACGACTAATCTGTGTTGATTAAAAATGCTTCAAATCAGTGCTTCAAATCAGGTATAAATATCTTCTTTCCAGATTGTATGAATCTTTTGAGTTGTGCCTCAAAAAGGAACTTCTTTTATCCTAATAGCTTGAAGAAATGGAATCAGAGAAGTTAAATGCTGTTATAAATTAGGATTAAAGAGCCGTGGTAGCTCAGTGGTTAGAATGCAATATTGCATGCTGACTTTGCCCATCGCCTGGAATTCGATCCAGATGGGGCTCAAGGTTGACTCAGTCTTCCCTCCTCCCAAGATTGATAAAATGAAGAGCCAGATTGTTGGGAGCAATATGCTGACTCTGTAAACCACTTTGAGAAGGTTGTAAAGGTCGTCTATGAAGCAGTATATAAATCTAAGTGCTATTGCCATTAAAAATAACTAAGACAAGTTACAGTCATAAGCCCCCAATTCATTGGTGGGATGGGGAATGTAAAAGCCAGGAACATGACAATCCATTGCCCAGAATTCAAAGACCATTCCTTACTAGAGGAAGCAGTAGTTCCTAATGGCCAGATGAAGTTATGGCATTTTAATGGACTTTCAAATAGCCAGCAAGGAAGAGACAATTCAGATGTCTAGGAAGAAGCTATTGCAGAGGAGAAGTGCTTCCCCAGGTCTTACAAGTAGAAGTCCATTACATAAGGGACTTGATATTATTGGGCAAGCAGATTATATAGGGAGAAGAGAACCAGGTCTTGCATCATGAAGGGCTTGAAGGTGATAACCATCATCTTGAATTGCACCCAACTGATAACCAATGCAGCACTCAATGGAAGAGGCTTACAATTGAACCACTGCATTCTGGACCAATTGAATACTCTTCAACAGCAACACGATATGGAGTGCATTGCAGTAGTCCAATCCAAGTGATTAAGGCATGAGCTATTGTGAGTAAAAGCCTCACTGTTGTAGCCTGTTGGCCGCCGGCACCCTCCAGCAGCTGAATCAGAGGAGAAGGTGTGGGAGTCAGGGTCAGCATCGGGGCATCCTGGGAGCTCTGAGAGGGAAGAGAGAATGGAGCTGGCAGAGAGAGAGAAAGAGAGAGAGAGAGAGGGAGGGAGGGAGGGAGAGAGACAGAGACAGAGACAGAGGCAGAGACAGAGACAGAGAGAGGCGAAGCCTGGGCCATCCGTCAGCCCTCAGATGGAGAATCAATAGCCCCCAGGGCTGGAGATGGCTGAGGAGGAAGAGGAGGAACATCTGGGTCCAGTGCCTGATGTGTGGATGTGCAGAAGGCAGAGGAGAGGAGTGCAGTGGAAATCTATGGGCCGATCCTTGGGAAGGAAGAGCAACTGCTGCTAGCGAAGCCTCACTCTAGCTCTGGGGATAAAAGGCAGCGGGTGGAGATGAATAGATGTGGCAGACAACTATTCATCTTCTGGCCATATGGATTTGTTAGCCATTAGAGAAACTTTTTGTCCTGATAAAGAAATCTTTTGAGTTCACGTCAGAGGGCTTGTCTTGTTTGGGGAACTGGGTCAGAACACTCCCATTCCAGGAGGGTCATAAGTGATGCATAAAAAGCTACATTTCAGATTTCACACCTCTGAATATAGTGATGCACAAAATGTTTATTGCAAGTCGTATATTTTCACAATTGCCTACAGAGTTCTGATTTTAAAATGCCTCATCTATTTACGAAACCCGCATTCCAAAACAGTTTTAAGTAAGAGTTTTCCTTTGGAGGATTGTTTTTGGAAGAGGATTTGTAAAACCGCAAATCAGGGATGAAACAGAACAGGATAGACAAGGAATAAACCATGCAAACTCCCTATTGGCTAAAAATAAAATGTGGAGTGAAGAATAGAAGAGGAAAATGTGGAGAGTGGAGATTCATTTGCTGGTTGAAGCATATCTTATAAATGACCTCAGCAAACTGATTATGGCCAGAGTGAGTCATCAAACTATTTCTAGGCACCTTGTAATGCAACAAGAATTTCAGCTATGTCCATCTCTACCCCACCGAGGTTTGATTAGCATGCTAACAAAGCAATGTGCATTGCCAAACTCCTCTCTCCCAGCGTAATTCTTGTGGTTCAACTTGCCTAACTTCCTGCTAACTTTTTTTAAAAACTAATTTTAAAAAATGGTCATTTTGTTTAAGGACAGAAGTATCTTGAAAGAAGGCAGTAGGTAGCAGGGCTGTCTTAACAGCATGATGGGCCCCGGGCGAAACAGCATACTGGGACTTCTAGGAAAACTACTCACAGGAATAAAAATGTAAATGGTTGATAAAAGTAAACATATATTTGCATGTTAGTATTAATTTAATAAATGTAATAATAGCAATAGCAGTTAGACTTATATACCGCTTCATAGGGCTTTCAGCCCTCTCTAAGCGGTTTACAGAGTCAGCATATTGCCCCAACAATCTGGGTCCTCATTTTACCCACCTCGGAAGCAATAGCAATAGCAATAGCAGTAGACTTATATACCGCTTCATAGGCCTTTCAGGCCTCTCTAAGCGGTTTACAGAGAGTCAGCATATTGCCCCCAACAATCTGGGTCCTCATTTTACCCACCTCGGAAGGATGGAAGGCTGAGTCAACCCTGAGCCGGTGAGATTTGAACCGCTGACCTGCTGATCTAGCAGTAGCCTGCAGTGCTGCATTTAACCACTGCGCCACCTTGGCTCTTTACCCACCTCGGAAGCAATAGCAATAGCAATAGCAATAGCAGTAGACTTATATACCGCTTCATAGGCCTTTCAGGCCTCTCTAAGCGGTTTACAGAGAGTCAGCATATTGCCCCCAACAATCTGGGTCCTCATTTTACCCACCTTGGAAGGATGGAAGGCTGAGTCAAGCCTGAGCTGGTGAGATTTGAACCGCTGAGCTGCAGAACTAGCAGTCAGCTGAAGTGGCTGCAGTACTGCACCCTAACCACTGCGCCACCTCGGCTCTTTTTTGTTGTATTTATTGCTGTATTTATATGATACAAGGCGCATGAAAGGTTAATGTACACAGATTAGTATGGGGCCCCTATGCTCGTGGCACCTTCCTTGCCATGGTTGTTAAGTGAATCGCTGCAGTTGTTAAGCGAATCTGGCTTCCCCGTTGACTTTGCTCGTCCGAAGGTCACAAAAGGTCAGTGGTGCGAGGAGCGTGCATTTTGCACGGGCATGCGCCTAGAGCCCTTGCATGCAGCGTTGAAAATGCAGCATTTAGAAGCTCAGCTGCTTACCTTCCAAGCCAGCAATGGTAAGTAGAACAGCAAGGGGGTGGGGGTTTAATCAGCTGTGTCGCACGATTGAGATGACCTAGAAAACAGGTCTGAACCGGCTGAATACCACCTCTGCAAAAGGTGATCAATCCCTGGGACACTGCAATCATCACAAATACATATCGGGAGCCACGTGTTGGACTTTGAATGGTCATTAAACAAATGGTTGTAAGCCAAGAACTACCTGTATTTAAACTGTAGAAAACCATAATAAGATAAAATAAGATAAAAATGTAAAGGTAGTGGCAGGGAGAAATTGTGCATTGATTTCTTCCCATGATTCCATGTATTATCATGTTGCGTTGGAAAGACTCCAGGGAACTGACTTCAGAGTGCATCAGATTAACAGAATTGGAAAGGACCTTGTAGGTCAACTAGACCAACCCCCCGTCCAAGCAGAAGACCCTACACCATTTCTGACAAATAGCAGTCCAATCTCTTCTTGAAAGTCTCAAGTGATGACAGTTCTCACTGTCTGAAAGTTTCTCCTTATTTCTAGGTTGAATCTCTCCTTGGTCAGTTTCCATCCATTATGCCTGCACCCCCTTCCCTTTGATTGTAAGCCGCCCTGAGTCCCCTAAGGGAAAAGGGCGGCCTATAAATCTCAATAAAATGACTAAAAAAAAAATGACTAAAAAAATGCCTTGTCTGGCCTTTGAGTGTCTTGGAAAATAGCTTGACCCCTTCCTCTCTGTGGCAGAGTTCAAATATTGGAACTCTGCTCTCGTGTCTCCCCTGGTCCTTCTTTTCACTAGACTAGCCATGCCCAATTGATTTAACTGTTCTTCCTATGTTTTAGCCGGTTCCACTACAAATCCGCGAAGCCCTTATCCGTGGAGACATAAGCGCGAAGACTAATTCGCGCCGTTCTAAGCGCTAAGGAAAAACGCGACCCTACCGCGATGACATAATCGCGGAGGGCAAAATCGCGCATTCCCAAGCACTCAGTACCCTAAACCTAACCCTAACCCTAACCCTAAACCTAACCCTAAACCTAAACCTAAACCTAAACTTAACGCTAAACCTAACGCTAAACCTAACGCTAAACCTAACCCTAAACCTAACCCTAAGCCTAACACTAACACTAACACTAAACCTAACCCTAACCCGAAACCTAACCCTAAAACAAACCCCTAAACCTAATCCTAACTCTTACCTTAATTGAAGTCGGCTTTCTGCTGTGGCGCCGTTTTAAAGCGCCCTTCTGTTGCCGCGCTGTTGTTGCGGCGGTGATGACGCGCGGTGATGATGTCGCAGCTTTAGCGCCGCGATTTTATCACCGCGATTTTGACTAGCGCAGTTTTGTTGTGCCACAGTTTTAGCCTCCAGTCCCCTCATCATCCTGGTTGCTCTTCTTCACAGTTTTTCTAGAGACTCAACATCTTTGTTATCCTGTGGTGACCAAAACTGGATGCAGTACGCTACGTGTGGTCTTACTAAGGCTTTATAAAATGGTAATAGTACCTCACTTGATCTTAATTGTATCCCTCTCTTAATGCAATTTAGGATTGCATTGGCTTTTTTGGCTGGGTAGGTGGGAAGCTGATTAAGTGAGAAGCAGAAAATTGCAGGAGGGAGAAAGACTCCCTTTTATTTCAATTAACAAAGGACTGTCTTGGATCCAAAGGTTTTCTCTAATTGGAAGGGACAATGGATTAGAACCTTTGTATGGTGAAATCACTCTTGAAGGTCACTAGAAAATCATTCACCCCACTTCTGATGATGAATGCTTTCTACCAACACAGTATAGCATGGTAACTTCTGATCATTGAAGAGAAACCATTGAGAGGAACAACAGAGAAACTGGAGGAAAATAGAGAAATTAGATCAACTAGATCAAAAGATTAGGGATTTTTTTTAAAAAGAGGAACCTGAATAATCTTCTATAAACCCAGAATGTGCTACACTGCTGAAGACATATTCGGTTGCCCTTTACTAATGTTTTAGATTTTTAAAATATCCAAGTTCTATAAGAAATAAATGTGCAGCAGCTGCCAAAAAAGCCAACACA
The DNA here is from genome assembly GCF_009769535.1 of Thamnophis elegans. Classification (NCBI taxonomy): domain Eukaryota; kingdom Metazoa; phylum Chordata; class Lepidosauria; order Squamata; family Natricidae; genus Thamnophis; species Thamnophis elegans. The sequence goes on along the minus strand of NC_045552.1, from coordinate 13,324,148 downwards.
GTTCTAGGCTGCATAAACAGAGGGATAGAATCAAGATCATGTGAAGTGTTAATATCACTTTATAATGCCTTGTTAAGGCCACACTTGGAATATGGCATCCAGTTTTGGTTGCCACAATGTAAAAAATATGTTGAAACTCTAGAAAGAATGCAGAGAAGAGCAAGCAAGAGGATTAGGGGACTGGAGACTAAAACACACGAAGAACGGTTGAAGGAACTGGGTATATCTAGTTTAATGAAAAGAAGGACTAGGGATGACATGATAGCTGGGTTCCAATATCTCAGGGGTTGCCACAAAGAAGAGGGAGTCAAGCTATTCCTCAAAGTACCTGAGGGTAGGACAAGAAGCAATTGGTGGAAACTAATCAAGGAGAGAAGCAACTTAGAACTAAGGAGAAATTTCCTGACAGAACAATTAATCAGTGGAACAACCTGCCTCCAGAAGTTATGAATGCTCCAACATTGGAAGTTTTTAAGAGAAGTTGGATAATCATTTGTCTGAAGTGGTGTAGGGTTTCCTGCCTGAGCAGGGGGTTGGACTAGAAGACCTCTAATGTCCCTTCAAACTCTATTATTCTATTTTATTCTATTTTATTTTATTCTATTCTATTTTAAATTAAAATGCACCCCGTCCAAGTGATTCTTGATTTGAGCAACAGTACGGTCTGAACAGGAACTGAGGTGGAAAGTTTGCTTCTATAGAAAGAAATCTTAGGCCATCAGAAGGCTGAAGTCTTTCCCCACATTCTTATGTGTTTACCACAAATTCCAAAGCATAATAGTGGTGTTTTCTAACTACATATTTGCTGAGACTAAACAAGGAAGGTTGTGTTTTCACAATCTCCTGCTTCACACACTGATAACTGCCAGCCTTTAAAGAATTTTTCCTTTTACGGTGACTATATGTGAGTGATAGATTTTAATGTCTATCTTGCCCCCACCTCTAAGATACCAGAGTAATGGAATTTTGGAGGAAATTCCAAGCAATTAGAATCAAAGCCAAGTTTTCCAACTCCTCTTTATGGCATGATTGACTTTCCAAGAAAACCCTGCATTGATACCCACCTACACCATATGCTTCCTTCCAACTTGGTCTCTTTGGCAGTTACAGGGGAGGGAGGGGCAACCCAAGCAAATAATCTGTGTTTCTTCAATGAATATTATTTCAGTTGTAACTACAGATGAGCAAGCAAAATAAGAAGCAGGTAAATGGTAGAAATTGGTTTGGAACCTTATGAAGCTGAATGAAGTAGCAAGAATGATGTGGGAAGTCAAACAGTCAAGTGTAATTCAACAGATCCTTGAAATAGTTACTTGGAGTCTCTATGTAGTGTACTTACAATGTGTAATTCATTGGCTACCTGTAGATGCAAGGAATGGACACATGTCCCAAGTTCGCCAACTCAAGATCTAGGAAAAGCTTTGTGGCAAGAACAAACATTGTTGAGGGTACACAAGAACAACATTGAATTAAAACATGGATGAAGGAGACCATCAAACAGGGAATAACATTAGAGGAGGATATGGCTGAAGGATCCAGCTTCCCTTATACTACTTGGAGGATCCTGAATAGTGTGAGGGTTGGAATGCCTAATGTAAAACCAATATACTTAACTGGAAGCTCTTGGTGGATAATGACAAGGTATGTGATGTGGAGAGACACAGAGCTCAGCCTATCTGTTGGTATGTTGGTTACACCCAGAAACATATACATGGTAATGGCTTATTTTTGGCCAATGACAAAGCCAAGAAGGTGGCTTCGTTCAAGCAGTTTAGACATGGAAGAAAAAGAATGAGTTAACTCAACACAATCTGATGAGTTGATTGTCTTCGTGGTTAATGGTAGGTGGAAGACAGGGGAAGAGATGCTGCTTAGGGAACAAGTATATAAAAGATGGGAGAATCCACAGCTGAATAGCAGGCGGAGGAAGAAAATTAGAAACATGGAAAGGAACTCTCCTAAGTTACTGGATGATAAAAGAGCCATTGGGGCACAGTGGTTAGAATGCAGTATTGCAGGTTGACTCTGCTCACTGCCAAGAGTTCGATCCTGACCAGAAAAAAAACTACTGGCTTCTTCTGTACAGTATGCTGTTTGCTTAGTCTAAAATTTGGGGTGGAGGAATCCAGGGGAAGAGGACACATCTTGGCATATGTCAGGTGATTTAATCACAAAAATGTTGTGACTAGTTGTGTATTTGCATCAGACATTGTCATACAAATATGTAACAACAGAATTTGGAGAAGGCCACTGTAGGTTTATCAAAGTCACTCCATCTGTTGAAGACAGTGTTAATCTTGGTTTTTTTAAAAACTATCATCTCTGCAGCCTTCCTAACTTCCCATGCTTCACACAGATTAACAGAGTTGGAAGGGACTTTGCAGGTTATTTAGTCCAAGCAGGAAACCCTACATCTCTCTCTTTCTAGGATCAAACTCACAACTTCCTAATTTTGAGGCATCTGAATGTCAAGGAACATAGTAAGGGGAACTCTCCCCCCCCCCACTCTTTTTTTTACACATTAGGAAAACTGAGGACTCATATGAGCAATGGAAAGTTCTGGAACAAAAACAATACTATTAGCAGGCGGTAGTGTCCTTCTTCACCTCTTACAATCAATTTCAAAAACAACCTTAAGAGAAATTCAAAAGACATTCTTTCGCTGAAAGAATGAGGTGGGAAAAACAGGAGTTTGTTTCTCAGGGGAAGAATCAACTTTTGGCACATCCTTACCTGGGAAAAGAAAAAAAAAGAAAAGAAAAAGAGAAAACAAAGCTGAGAAGCGCTCTTTGCTTTGAATCACCTCATGATTCATAGAAACTTTTCAGTTTTTCAAAAGCTTGGTCCAGCCCCGATGGTAACATATCGCTGCCTCCATGTAGGCAAGGGGTGTTTGTTTCCTTATTATGACCTTTCTTTCTCTCTCTGTGTGTGTGTACATGTGGGTTCAGATACACAACAACAGAACAATGGCGAAAAAGGGGCAACTTGATTCTTCTTGGGCTCTGAAGCGTAGGAGGCCGGGCTAACAATCAGCAAACATTTTGAGCCTTGTTTTGATGTTGTTGCTTGCCTTATATCTTTGGATTTAGTCCTGAACACTCCGTGAAGAGGTTGCTATAATGGTGAAGGAAATGACTAAAGAGAGGGAAGGCACACTCATGCTTTATGAAGATTGGCAAACTTATTTTAGCTCTCCAAGATAAGAATTTCATAAGCATGGCAAAGTAACCTTGAAAGAACATTTCAAAATTTTTAAATAGAAAGCCCTGGGATTTGTAAACTTTGGTAAGAGGTTGGATGTGTGTGTGTGTGTGTATGAGAGAGAAGGAAACAGGAAAAGAGAGACTTTCAACTCAAACCACTTCATGCTAAACAGATATTGCTAGAAATAAAAGGCATCCTAATATACAAGTAAGTAAGTAAGTAAGTAAGTAAGTAAGTAAGTAAGCAAGCAAGCAAGCAAGCAAGCAAGCAAGCAAGCAAGCAAGCAAGCAAGCAAGCAAGCAAGCAAGCAAGCAAATCTTTATTACGGTCAAAGACCAGCAATACACATTAGTTTTTACACTATGTTAAAAAATACTGACATTAAGATATAATTAAAAGGTATTGGCGTTAAAAATGGAAAATAACATACATGTTCTCAGATTGTTCCCCCTGGTCACTCCCTGGTTTACCTGGGTGCAACGCTGTTAAGTATAGGAGTAAATACAAGTATTTTAGACTTTTGGCTTTGTTCATAGGGAAATTATTTCTATGGACGATTGTGTTAAGTAAAGGATTCAAATCTATGTACCAGAGGTGGGTTCCTACCCGTTCAGACTGGTTCGGCTGAACTGGTAGTGGTTTGGTGGCCTGGGTTGCTGGAACCAACAGCGACCCTGGCCTGCCACGCCCCCGAACCTGCTCTCCTATGGCGGCGCCATCTTGATTTAGCAGTTAGCAATAGCAGTTAGACTTATAACCGCTTCATAGGGTTTTCAGTCCTCTCTAAGCGGTTTACAGAGTCAGCATATCGCCCCCACAGTCTGGGTCCTCATTTCACCCACCTCGGAAGGATGGAAGGCTGAGTCAACCTTGAGCCGGTTGAGATTTGAACCGCTGAACTGCAGATAACAGTCAGCTGAAGTGGCCTGCAGTACTGCACCCTAACCACTGCGCCCCTCGGCTCTCTGCATGCGCAGAACAATTTTCATTGCACAAATTCATTTATTTTGTCATTTTTTAACATTTTGTGCGAGTGCAGACCTATTTATGTGCCAAAGCGCAGGCAAAATTTTTGTGTGCACCGAACCGGCAATAATGCTGGCAGCAGCCCACCCCTGCTATGTACCTAGTAGTAGTAGTAGTAGTAGTAGTAGTAGTAGTAGTAGTAGTAGTAGTAGTAGTATTGGTGGTGGTTGAATAATCTTTATTGTCATTGTACATCATGTATACAATGAAATTGGTTTTAGCCTCTCTGGTGCAATCCACGACAAAAAAAACATACAAACAACATAAATAGTATAAAGGATAATCCCTATGCAAGTAATTAGGAAAAAAGAAAAAGAAAAACTATCATACGTTTCCGCGTGTGAGTGGAGTGATTGTGGTTGAGTTTAAGAGTCTGAGAGTCCAAGGATAAAAAACTATTTTTAAACTGATTTGTTCGGCTGGCTATGCTTTGATGTCTTCTGCCGATGGTCGAAGCGCAAAGAGACACTGACCAGGGTGCGAATCATCTCTGAGTATCTTCTTTACTCTGCTAAAGCAGTGAGACCCAGCGATGTCATTTCTTAGCATAGCAAAGAAATCATGCATATGCATATTAAAAAGTAAAAAAAAGAGAAAAATATGAGTTTTTCAGAAAATAAACTGCTGAAAGTTATTTAGGTGAGATGTTCAGTGTAGGAATGACAGAATAGTAGAATGATGGCTATCCTTTTCTGGAGCGAGTGCCGAAATGCCTGAACCCCCAAAATGCAATGCCAGCTCGTCCCTCATGCATGCGCCCCACCAGATGCGCATGCGCCCCCACGCACACCTCCACGCATGCATGCACACCTCTGCACATGCCCCATGTCCCGCACACCTGGGGCTCCCATGTGCGCCCCGCCCCCGTGCATGCATGGCAGAGACCTAAGGACCAGCTGGCTGATGGGAGGTACCCATGCATATGTGGCAGAGCTGAACTGGGGCAATGGCTCACGTGCCTTCAGAGGGGGCACTGCGTGTCACCTCTGGCACACATACCATAGGCTTGCCAACACAGGAATAGTAGAACAACAGGGTTGGAAGGGACTTTGGAGGTCTTCTACTTCAACCCCCTGCTCGAGCAGAAATCCTATTCAATTTATAGAGAGTTCTAGAGCCGAGGTGGCGCAGTGGTTAAATGCAGCACTGCAGGCTACTTCAGCTGACTGCAGTTCTGCAGTTTGGCTGTTCAAATCTCACCGGCTCAGGGTTGACTCAGCCTTCCATCCTTCCGAGGTGGGTAAAATGAGGACCCGGATTGTTGTTGGGGAAAATATGCTGACTCTGTAAACCGCTTAGGGAGGGCTGAAAGCCCTATGAAGCGGTATATAAGTCTAACTGCTATTGCTATTGCTATTGCTATTGCTATTGCTATTGCTATTGCTAGTTCTTGAGACCCTCCCCCCCAAGTGGCCTCAAGAACTCTCCGGGAGAATGCTAACGATGAGATGACTGCAAAGAAATACTGTATGATTCTTCCAATCCCCCCAACCCCCCAATTCTGTCAGAAATAATCCTTCCATTGCCCCCCCCCCCCGCATCATTGCTGCCAGAACCGATGAAGTTTCTTGGGTGAGAAATGAAACTTCTTCCTCAAGGGAAAAAGAGAATCCAGTTGCCTACTTGAAAAGCACCTTTGACACAACTATGACCCGGATGCCTGAGAAATTCCCCAGACGTCTGTATGTACAGAAGCATCCTCAGCCTCGCCCACGATGAGGCTGATTCAGAAATTTTATAGGAAAAATTCTCAGCTTGGCTGGCCGTGAGAAGTCTGCAATTGGAGTTCCTGGCCTTTTCCTGCCACACAGGTAACCAGGAAGAGCCACACATTCTATTCATTTTGGCAACTCTTAACTAGGTTTGGGCATTTTTTTTTTAACCATCTCATTCCACCTTCACGCTTCGACTAAGCAGAATTATTGTCAGGGTTTAGATTAAGATCGAGTTTGTTCTCCAACCTTCCAAAAATGTTGTACTCTGGTGGGGTGAAAATAGTGTTGGAGGAAATGTCCTTCTGGGTTCAGCTCCAAGTGGGGAAAAAGACACTGGAGATATGGAGGTTGCTTGGAAAGATGGCTTTAATGGTGGACCACATGGGTTGACTCCTGAACAGAAAAGGTGATCACATGCTTCAATGTTGGGGGAGAAGAGAAGAAGCGAAGCGAAGCTGAGTTCCTGGTTTTATGCCCTCTCTGACCTTTGATCTTGATCTTGTATTCTGATTGGTTGTCAGACTCCCATGGGGCCATGCAGGGACAACTCTCTAGGCTGCATTTTGAATCCAGGTTTGGTTGAGTTCTCAGATGCCATGTGGTCAGTTGAGTAAAGGGCCAATATTACCATGCCTTAATCCCATCACCTGGAGCTGAAGTGGAGAACTCTTTATTATGTAAAGTGGACTAGCTCAGGCTTTAATGGCTCATTCACAAAGGGAGATGGGCAGGAAGCTGCAGGCAGCTATTCTGTCTTTTAAAACATGTTTCTTTCTTTTCACATCCAGAGAAATATTCTGCCTTTTCAATATTTCCTAGGATATTTCATTTTTCTGGGAGAGGGCTGGATGATAACTTCCTACAATAGCTTCTGGGCTTTTTTTTCATCTCTCTTCAATCTCATGATTCCTTAAAATTATGTCATCTTCTTTAGGGCAAGTTTTTGAACTTATTTTACTGCTAGAGATGGCAGGGAGCTGCTATTTTTGGTTTTGTTCTGTCCTGTAGTCTGTGATATCTTTGACTTCCTTCGGGTTCTGAACTGGAAAAGTCCCAGTTTTTACTCTGTGAAAATCCAATAAAAGCCAATAGAAAGCAAGAAAAGCATGAGAAAGAAATCAAAGAGAAAGCAAAATGTGCAAAAAGGAAAAACAGAAAAGAAAGGGAAAAAAACCTTATAAGGCTGTAGCTTAGGATTTTCTTTACAGCAGTTACAAGTCCAATTATAAGTTTACCCCTTACAACATACCGTAACTCTCTTCTTGCCTATCAATCTGTTCTGTATAACCACAAAACTGTATGTCATAACAGCATATTTATTCTGTCTGAACATCAAGATATCGGGAATGGCTACTCAAGTATGTTTGATTTCTAATATTAGATTAAAGGGGAATTTGGGAACTCTTCATTTATTTCCTTCCTATATTGCAGATGGAATTAGTTGGTGGATTCCAAGTGTCTCTAGAATTTTGTATTATGAGTCACTGTGAGACTGTACCTTGTCCCTATTCAATTTACCACGTGTCACAAAGGGAATAAGAAGGGACAAGTTTTCATTGGAATTATTGATTTATTTATATCCCACCTTTATTGTTTTTACAAATAACTCAAGGTCGTGAACATCTCCAGCCCACCTTCCTCCTCCTATTTCCCCCACAACAAACCCCTGGGAAGTAATTTGGGTAGAGAGGGAGACTGGGCGACCCAAGGTTACCCAGCTGCCTTTCGTGGCTAAGGTGGGACTAGAACTCACAGTTTCCCACTTTTTAGCCTGGTGCCATAACTGCTAGACAAAACTAACTCCTCATCTACTCTGGATGTCACTGCAGATAGCCTTGGGGTGTGGGTGTGGATTAGGGGTGGGTTGCTGCTGGTGTTACTCCCAGTTCGTAACCCACATGCAATGTGTACATGCCAGGTGCATGCCAGACGCATGCTGCGTGTGCATGCACTGTTCAATGTAAATTGTTCTGCATGCATGCGCAGAACAATTTACAATGAACTACGCATGCACAGTCACTAAAATCCAAAATGGCAGCTGTCAAGCGGCAGCAAGTGAAGCAGTTCAGGGGGGGGGGGGGGCGTGGCAGGTCTGGGTCGCTGCCGGTTCTGCGACCCAGGCCTGAATTCCACTACCGGTTCGGCCGAATCAGGCTGAATTGGCAACAACCCACCCCTGGTGTGGGCATGGGGAAATCTCACTGTAAAGAGAAAAATGGCACTCACTGTGCAGTGATGGCATTCCATGTCATTATTAATCTCTTCTATTTTAGGTTTACATTTATTGTACATTTAGATCTTATTTAAATAGAGAACCTATCTTCAACATTTTCATCCCCATTCCCATCACCAGCCCTGAATTTCCTACATTAATGCCAGAAGAATAAATTTAAGACCTTCTGCATTAGAAATGGGCAACACTTTCTACACCCATCATACTGTACCTGATCATAACCAAGCATCAATAAAGGATGTTGACTCACTGTGGCATCTTTCTGTCAATCTCCGGAGCTGATTCTGGAGATCTTTTAACAGATTGTGAACCGATTAACAGAGTTGGAAGGGACCTTATCTAGTCCACCCCCACCTCCACCCCCCACTCAAGCAGGAGACCCTACACCATTTCTGATAAACAGCAGTCCAGTCTCTTCTGGAAAGTCTCAAGTGATGAATCTCCCACAACTTCCAAAGGCAACTTCTGTTCCGTTGGTTGATTTTTCTCACGGTCAGAAAGTTCCTCCTTATTTCTAGGTTGAATCTCTCCTTGGTCAGTTTCCATCCATTATTCCTTGTCTAGCCTTCGAGTGCTTTGGAAAATAGCCTGACCCCCCTCCTCTCTATAGCAGCCCCTTAAATATTGGAACTCTGCTATCATGTCTCTCCTGGATCTTCTCTTCACTAGACTAGCCATGCCCAGTTCCTGCAACTGTTCTCCATATGCTTTAGCCTCCAGTCCCCCAATCTTCCTTCATCGCTACATTTTCATCCCATCTGAAGCTATGTACTCAGAAGAAGAGGACAATTCTTTGCTGAAGGACATGTGATAGCTTCCTCCACAGCTAAAAGCTTCTTGTACTGAACTTCACCATTGATTATGGTGTATCACAACTTCCAGACTGACCTAAAACCAAGGCTGGGGAAAATTATTCTGGAAGACGAAGCTTCAGTTCTTTAGACCTGAACTCAATAGAGTTGAAGAACAGGGGACATCATTATTTTGCCTACATGGAGCCAGGTCACGCATGCCACTTTGTTTCACACTGTTGCTGCAATGCAGATGAAAGCATTGCAAGGAAATGTTAGACAGAAGTGAATTTGAAGCATGTGAAGCACTTGCTTGGAATACTTGGGCTACTAGTTAGAGTCCTTTTGGAAATGATGATCCCCTACCCACACCAAAGCCTGTGAAACAAACTCTCACTCAGATGCTACAGAATGATTTGAAGTGGAGGACCAGAAATTAATTGAAATTAATTGAAGTTAGCTTTGAGGAGTATATAATGTTTGTCCAAAACCTTTGTGATATCTAAATGCAAACTGGGAAAAACGAAAACAAAACAATAAGTGTTTAAAGGTAACATATGTTCTAGTCATTTCCGACTCTAGGGGGAGGTGCTCATCTCTGTTTCAAAGCCGAAGAGCCAGCACTGTCCGAAGACGCCTCCATGGTCATGTGGCCAGCATGACCAAATGCCGAAGGTGCATGGAACGCTGTTAATTTTCCAACCAAGTTGTCCCTATTTTCTACTTGCATTTTTAAGTGCTTTTGAAATGTTAGGATGGCAGAAGCTGGGACAAATAACGGGAGCTCACTCCATTATGCGGCACTAGGGATTCAACCCGCCAAACTGCAGACCTTTCTGATTGACAAGCTCAGTGTCTTAGCCACTGAGCCACTGAGTCCCTCTGAGCCACTGCACCCCTATAGTGCTTACCATATATTTAAACTCAAAAACTTAAAATAAATTGAAACAGGTGAAGATGATTAGATGGGTGAAAATGGAGATAGACGAAGGTTAAGATCAGAAATGGCAATATAAATGCAGAATGCCCTCTCTCTCATATATAAATGTAGGATCTCCACAATTGTTTGCTGAAAGAATGCCTCAGATGCCGAGCTAAAGCAGCATTAATGGGTTGAGTTGTAGAACAGAAATGCCATTTGCAATTTTCTAATGTCGAATATTTTAATTGTTGCCAATAGATCCCATTTCCCGCTTTTGATAGGCAGCTGGATCTCAATGGGTTGTTTGTGTTGGCTGTTCCTTCCTTTAGCTTCAAACACTTATGCTTTATTGAGCAGCGCTTGAGTGACTTTTGATTTGGCAGATAATAGCTATTTTGAAGAAGAAAGGAGATGAAAACATGCTTATCAGTAGGTAGATCACAGAAAGTTTCCACAGCCTTGTAGTGCCTGCATTTCTCATTTCCAGCCTGGCATGAAAATAGGCTGTATGTACCTTTGCAAAGGTCTTTATTAAACTCATACCCACCATGCTAGACCAGGGATAGACAATGTGGTGCTCACAAGAAACCGCTTAGAGAGGGCTGTAAAATGGGGTTCCACCACAAAACTGCGGTAGACTAAAGCGCGTGTGACTAAAGCGCAGTGACAAAACCGCACCGTCAAAACCGCGCGACAACAGCGCGCCGACAACAGCGCGCCGACAGAAGCGCGCTGTAACATAACCCTAACCCTAACCCTAACCCTAACCCTAACCCTAACCCTAACCCTAAACCTAACCCTAACTCTAAACCTAACCCTAACCCTAACCCTAAACCTAACCCTAAACCTAACCCTAAACCTAACCCTAAACCTAACCCTAAACCTAACCCTAAACCTAACCCTAAACCTTACCTTAAGTTAAATCGCGCTGTTGTCGGTGCGCTTTTGACGTTCACGGTTATGTCGTGCCACGGTAAAATGGTATATAAGTCTAAGTGCTATTGCTATTGCTATTCCTGGACCGAGTGACCAATCCTGAGAAAAATGAATTGTAGACGCAAAACTTCACGATCTCATTCTCACTGAGTTGGAGGAGGAGGAAGATGACCCAGTTTTGATCTAGTGCTGCTAGACTGAACAAAATGCTCATAAATGTTTATTTATCTTTTTTAATGTGATGACTGGAGAGTGACATTGGTTGGAGTGATGGGAACTTCAGAATTATTTGTGAGATCACCTTACGAGAGACAGAGCTCACAGGCCATTGCAAAATAAAAGTTATTATCAGTAGATTCAGGAGATAGCTGTCTCAATCCTATGGAAAGTTCAACGTAGCTTTAACCATGTTAGACAACTTCATGCATAGGATTGTCATGGTACGATTTGTAGGACCATGGACAGATCCCTCGAAAGCAAATAACTTGGGTGGAGTTTCTCACAAGCTCTGAATAGACCTACCATCTTTGTCTCAGCCTTTGTTAAAGGTGTAGAAGTCTTTCAGTTTTAAAACAGAAATCAAGTGTTTCATGGCCTTGCTCAGTGAGATTCAGCCCTTTAATAACAATTGGTTCAAGGAGGAAATATTTTAGGTGGATTATATTCTAATTCCAAAAGGGACGCGGTGGCTTAGTGGCTAAGATGCTGAGCTCGTCGATCAGAATGGTCAGCAGTTCGGCAGTTTGAATCCCTAGCACTGCATAATGGAGTGAGCTCCTGTTACTTGTCCCGGCTTCTGCCAACCTAGTAGTTCGAAAGCATGTAAAAATGCAAGTAGAAAAATAGAGACCAACTTTGGTGGGAAGGTAACAGTGTTCCATGTGCCTTTGGCATTTAATCATGCTGGCCATATGACTACGGAGACGTCTTCGGATAGCACTGTCTCTTTGGCTTTGAAACGGAGATGAGCACTGCTCCCTAGAGTCGGAAATGACGAGCACAGATGTGAGAGGGGAGGTGGTGCAGTGGTTAGGGTGCAGTACTGCAGGTCACTTCAGCTGACTGTTATCTGCAGTTCAGCGGTTCTAATCTCACCAGCTCAAGGTTGACTCAGCCTTCCATCCTTCCGAGGTGGGTGAAATGAGGACCCAGACTGTGGGGGCGATATGCTGACTCTGTAAACCGCTTAGAGAGGGCTGAAAGCCCTATGAAGCGGTATAGACTTATATACCGCTTCATAGGGCTTTCAGCCCTCTCTAAGCGCTCTATATAAGTCTAACTGCTATTGCTATTGCTATTGCTATTTTACCTTTATCTTTTTATTCTAATTCCAGGGTTGTAAAAGTCTTGAATTGAAGAATTAGCATCTCAAAACGTAGGTAGATAAGATAAAGTTAATAAGACTTGAAATTCTAAAAAGGGAAAAAGCCGATGGATAGATATAGAATGTTTTTTAACATGGTAGTTATTTTATTAAGTGTTAGAAAAAAGAAGGAGAAAGTAGAAATTGGGAAAACAGTATTATGTTTACTGAAACACATTACAATTACTATGTACACAGAAATGTTAGAAGTTGAAAAATTGCAACAATGTATTTTTAAATGGTAGTATCATTATCAAAATTGTATGCAAAGTATATTGACCCAGAGAATATACTCTTCACCAAGCACTTATGGGTGTTAAAGAAAAGAAAATAATAAATAAAATTATAAATGTTTAAAAAAGTAGGTAGATAAATCCTCTATCGATGCAATTCTCATCAATATCTGGAGGACAACATATTGTCCAACCTTGCTCTAGAAAATGGTTAACTGCAAAAAGCATTTTTTTTTAAAAAAAAAAACCATCAGTTTGATGCTTGAAGAAATTTTTTTAAGAGAGTAGAGATCATCAATCAATTTGCTTCTGGAATCAAAATAACTGAATGCTGATCCCTGGTTTAGATTAATCTCTGTCTTTCAGATTTTGAGAAGAGTTGACTAATGGCCCTAGGTCAGGGGTCGGCAAACTTAAACACTCAAAGAGGTCCTAACCAGAAACCCCCTGTTCACTTCTGGAGCTGACCGGAAGTTCAGTTCCCCCACCATAGAGTCTCCTCCTAGTACGGCATACTTTTTCCTCTACCTGTCATAACCGAAATTGTGGAGACAACTGGAAAACCCTCCCCTTGCCATAGAGTCTGGTGCACTGTGTTTCTCCCTCCCCCCACCGGAAGCTCCTCTCAAAATTGTGGCACCAACCTGTGACGGAGCCGCAGCCGAGGGAGGAAAGAGCCACATGTTTGCCCCTGCCCTAGGTAATAGTGGAAGCTTTTGAGCCTTCCTAAAGGATGGCTACCTCAACATCATTGATTTTGGAAGATAAATAACAAAGGTGGCCTTTTTAGCCTAAGAGGTTAGGTAGGCTGGATTGAGAGAAAGAATGTGAGAAATGAGATTTATTAGTTGGTCGAGATTTGAACATGGACCTCTTTGTGGTGGCTGCCCAACACTGTAAGCATTAGACTACACACTCACAATGCTACCTCCAGATTACCTATGAATGCTTTATCTCAGAGTGATATGTAGATAGTGTTACTTAGTAATATGGAAAATACAATTGTCTTACCAAAGGGCAAAACAAGGCGAATGATTAATATGGCAAGTATGTTAAAATACCTCCATTGCCTTCCTAAGAAAACTAGGTATACAGAAAACTCATAGCGTGTCAAAACTGTGCAGAAAACTTCCTTCTGTGCAGCACGTAGCCGAATTGGGTACCCCCTGCAGCTTAGTGTGCTCCAGGCAGCTACTGAAAAATCTAAAGTATGTGAGTTGGATGTTATGTTTCATCAGTCAACCAGGCCTAGGTGAGTGCTGTTGGATCAGAGTCAATTCAGTAGAAAGAACAGCACATAATATAGTGGCAGCTATGGGGTGAGTTTATGAGATGCAGGGGAGCAATCTTTTGTAAGAAATGCCTTTTGATGTGATAGCTGGCAAGTGAATCTTTTTGGAAAACGTCAAAGTTAATCCTTGGGCAAAGAAAGATTCAGTCCGGAGATTCAGCTGAAAAGGGATTTGACTATATCTCTGAACTGAATCTGCTTTCCAGTGATTTTGATTCACATGTCAAAATAGGTTAGGATTAGATATAATAGGACAGATGGGATGAGATAAGAACAGAACAGAACAGAACAGAACAGAACAGAACAGAATAGAATAGAATAGAATAGAATAGAATAGAATACGATACGATACCTTATTTGGCCAAGTGTGATTAAACACAGGAGTTTTTCTCCAGTACATAAATTCTCAGTGTACATACAAAAACAACAAAGTAGTAATAATAATCATAATAATGATACGAATAGGAGAAAACAGTAGAAAAGATGAAAAAGATAATAGTAATGCAGTCATATTACATGGGTAAATATACTTACACAAAAGACACAATTCTATGGGAATTAGGTCTTCAGCAGAGTGATGGCATGGGGGGAAATTGTCTCTTGTCTAATTATTTTGGTACGCAATGCCCTGTAGTGCCATGCCGAAGGGGTGGGGAATTGAAATGGTTTAAGTCCAGAATGTGAGGAGTCTGTAGATATTTTCTCAGCCCTTTTTCTAAACCTTGTAATATATAGTCCTCAATAAAAGGAAGGCTGGTTGCAGTTGTTTTTTCTGCCGTCCTAACTATCTGTTGAAATCTGTGTCTGTCCGATTTACCCAAACCAAAGCAAATCAATGTACATGAATTAATTTAGTGATTCAGAATTAATTGGATGATCTGACGTAATTTGTGTGCTCGGCATCTGAGCAAATTAATCCAAATCCATTGGATTACTTGAGCTACACCTGAGGGAGGTTTGCCTATCCCTCACATATCTCCACATTCTTGGCAATATTTGACACCTACATACAAATTCCAGTTGTGATGTTTAGAGTGAGAAAAACAGATGGAGAGCTATTGAAGTGGCACCTGCAGCTGCCTCAAAAGCTGTAACCAAATAATATTTTAATGGGGCAAGAGGGAGGAATTATTAAATACATAGGAAGCAATCACATTAGCTGGATTAAGTAAGAGACACATTGTTTTTTAAACTCAATTCTAATTTAATTGCAATTAACATTTAATTGTATCACGTTTGGTTTTTCTCCTGACACTGCTAATATTTTGTTCAGGCCTTACACATTTAGGGGAATGTGAAGTCACTGAGAGGCCAAATGTGGGTCTTGGATTTCAAAATAGGGCTGCAATGAGTTTTGATTTTCTTAGACCAAATCACATCCAGATGTGTTTTCTCACCTGGGCCACTACCCCCTTTGACATTTCATGGTGGAGTCAGGATTGCATCGAGAAGATCCTTGTTCTTCCTCCATGGACCATGCCATGACCTTCATTGTCTCTACATTAATGGGTGGCTGGGTTTTTTCCCCTGCCTGCTGGATTTGGCATTGATTTATTCTGCCATCATCTGCCCTCTATTGACTGAGCATCAGGAAAGTGTTTGTCTTTCGTTTGTCTGATTATGCTGCTTAGGGACAACCAAAGTAGATTCTGGATTTCTCTCCTTCACCTCCAAATAGAGAGAAGCCGATTGTTGTTTGAGAAGATTGGATGATAACATGACTACAGAAGGAAAGTTATGTTACATTCCTCCATTTCCAACATTCGTGCAATCATTATCATATTGGGCCGGAAATGTGCCTGAGCTAAATCCTCATAATGATTGGAAATTTGTGGGAATTTCCCTGCATCATTTGGGCACATAAATCAGTAACTGTTATTTGCCAAAAGGTGGGGAAGAGAATTTTTGGAAACACATTGTGAAATTGGGTGAGAACTATGCCACCAGGGCTCCTACCTTACTTGTAGGGGATTCTTGGGCAAAGACCCCATATGCTTCAGCTGCCTACCTCAGATGTGAGAATGACATGGTCACGTTGGCTTGGACGCTGCTCAGATTAAGAAGGTCCATGTCAGAATTTGAGAAATCAGGACAATCTGGTGATCAATGGACCTTTGGAACATAAATGGATGAAACAAGAGAATGTGGAATTGATGCAATCCTCTACGATAGACATCAGTAGATGCATAAGATCCCAATAGTTGATATATAATCTTTACTAAAGAATTTTTGTAAAGTATAAAAATGATATAAATTTTGAAAAGAGAGGAAAGAAAGTAAAGTAATAAATAGACGAAGAAAGGTGTAAAGAAAGAAGAACATTAAAAAAAAACAACTTCCGATTTTCTTAATGCCAGTTACAGATACATTCATATTTTACCCCCTCTCTCTAAGGTTACAACCAGTGGTGGGTTCTGGATTCCATTCCAACCGGTACGGTTGGAACAGCCCCAGCATCACCCACGTGGACGTGCGTGGTGCGCATGCATATGCATGTGGCCCGCACATAGATCGCACTTCCCTGCGATGCTTCCGCAAGCCTCTGCGATGCTCCAACTGCTTGGTGGAGCATCGCGCAGGTGCTGTATGCACCATGCGCATGCATGGAAGCACCAAAAGCTTAGAGCAAAGGTAAGGAACTTGGGCAGGATCCGGTACTCCTGTACCGGGGCGTACCACCTGCAACCCACCACTGGTTACAACATAATATCCTTCTTTCTATAATCTACCATTTTTGGTTGTCAAACCCGTAAATCACAACTTCATTTTTTTCTTTCAGCGAGGTCCATAAGGAGTTATAAGTTGCTAATCTCTCTCTCCCCTCCCTCTCTCCCCCTCCAGGGGTGGGTTCCTACCGGTTTGGACAGGTTTGGCTGAACCAGTTGTAGTTTGGCGGCCTGGGTTGCTGAAACTGGCAGCGACCCAGGCCTGCCGCGCCCCCAAACTGGTTCCCTGGTTGACATCATCACCACTACCTAGTTTTTCAGTTCTGCGCATGCGCAGAACAATTTCTATTGCACTGCACATGCACGCATATCACATGCACAGCACGCGCACTAGCGAATTGGCGGTAGTGCCAGCCGGAACCCAACCCTGTCCCCCTCCCTCCCTCCTCTCTCTAATCAGCACTGCGGAAATTTCTTTTTCTCCTCCCTCTCTTGCTTCCCTGTCTCAGAAATGGGTGCCAATTCTGTTCCTTTTAAAACAGATTTAAGTGCAATGACATGCGATCCAAAGTGTGGTCACCACAAGCCATAAGTCTCACTTTTCTAAATTGGGCTGTTTGCATGAAGCCAGGCCTCCTGGGAGTATACTTTCCTGCAAGTACAGGCTCATGCCTGTCCTATGCCATTTGACTGTCAGCTATAAATGCATGCAAAACCTGTCATAGCTTTGGCAGGATTTTAACAGAAAGAAAATCAAAGGTTCTCTGGGAGAGACAGAGAAGTGGCAATTAAGCAAGTGCTGCTCTCTGTTGTTTCTAACACTCCCAATGTGCCTGTCAAATCCTCTGTAAAAGTGATCTATCAAAGGCTGGGGGAAGTACATATGTGCAAATACAAGGAAGTACATTTGTGCAAGTACAAACAGATGAAAAGTAGCAAAATCTTGAAGTGAATCCTGTTCAGGGATTGAGGATTGCAAACCGTTCCCTGGGTGGAAAGCTGGAAAACAAGGACTAAATGCAGAACCTGGAGTCTAAAAAGTAACATTACATGCTGCAACTTTTTTTTTTTTACTAAATCTAATTAGGTGTAGAAATTTAGCATTCACCCCTTTCCAGGGGTGGGTTCCTGCCAGTCCTATCCTCTTCTATAGAAGAGGTTCCACAAATCTACAGTGCCGTTTAGAACCGGTTCCAGGTCCCTCCCGCTGCCCGTCCGCACATCATCAAGATGAAGAGCGAGACGAGGAATTCTGGGAGTTGAAATCCACACGTCTTAAAGCTGTCAAGTTTGAACATCTCTGGGTTTTTTTTCTAAAGGTTTAGGGGTGCAAGGGTCTTGTAACTTGACAGCTTTAAGACTTGCATGCTTCAAATGCCAGAGTTTCTGAGCCAACATTTTGATTGCTAAACAAGAGCGCTGTTAAGTGAGTTTCACCACATTTTACAAGTTGGCCATGCCCACCCAGTCACATGGCTGGCAAGCCACTCCCACCCAGTCACATGGTTGGCAAGCCACTCCCACAAAGCAGGCCACACCTACAGAAGAGGTTCTAAAAAAATTTGAAACCCACCACTGCCCCTTTCCTAGAAGAATAAAATATGTTGAGAAATATTGATTGGAAAAACTGCTACCAGGGTTATACTGATTTTCTTTTCTTTTTTTTTTTTTGTACTCCATCCTTTTCTAGTGAAATGTAAATCCACATCATGAGAGGTTTATAGATAGTTCAGCTTTATGCAATTCCCATCTTGGTTAGTTAGTCACATTGCAACACTGCCCTCTGTTGGAATGAAATATTGAACTATCCTTCCATCTGACTTTATCCTCCTCTCTGTCTCTCCATCTCTCTTTTCAGGTATCGGGATTAGAGCCAACAGAAATAGTCAGAGAAGTATAATTTCAGCTAAATAGGGGTTAGGTAACAGACTCGGGGCAGGAGGAAATAAGCAGAGAATTCACTTCAGATTGATTTATAGGTGATACATTGTTTTTGGATTCGAACATGTTGTATAATTCAAACCCCTGCCTTAGCGTGCTGTTGTATGAATGGGATGCCAAGAGGGGCATTAGTTTGGGGCCAACATGTTTTTTTGAAACTTGTTACATGATGGCCCCAAATCAGGAGTCTGATGGCACTTTTTCAAAACAGCAGATTCTAATAAAAGGAAAAAAAAACATGTTATGAACAATGTCTATGGAGATTCTCCGTGATGGTGCAGTGGTTAGAATGCAGTATTGTGGTCTAGTTCTCTTGACTGCCAGCTGCTTGCAGTTCGACCATTTGATTCCCTATGGAATGAGCTGCCCCCAGAGCTCCGGGCCCTACCCACTCTCATGGCCTTCCGCAAAGCTATTAAAACCTGGCTTTTCTGGCAGGCCTGGGGCTGTTGACCCCTTGACTGAGGTCCAGCCCCCCTCTGATTGGGTGTATGTTGTGCTTCTTTTTAACTTTGTTGTGTCCTATTGCTTTTAAATTCTTTTTTAATATTTTCATTTCTGTAAGCCGCCCGGAGTCCTTCGGGATTGGGCGGCCTAGAAATTCAATAAATGAAATGATTCTCACTGGCTCAAGATTGACTCAGCCTTCCATCCTTCTGAGGTTGGTAAAATGAAGATCCAGATTGTCGGGTGCAATATGTTGACTCTGTAAATCACTTAAGAGGGGGCTGTAAAGTGCTGTGAAGTGGTATATAAGTCTGAGTGCTATTGGTATTCTCAGTCATCCAGGTGACAGTTGTTACAAAGATGTGTTGAAGGTGTGCAGTTCATCCCAAAGATGGACTGAAGAAGCTTCTTGGATGAGAAGCAAAACATCTTCAAGGAGAAACAAAGGAAGTTCAGTTGTCTCTTTAAAAGGCACCTGTAATGACCAGGTTGTGAGAACATCCAAAGACCAATCCATATAGTCATATTCCTATGATGCTTATTTTACATCATTATCCTCCTTCCCTGGTTTGATAGGCATTCAGCCAAACAACAATAGTTATAAACCTAGAGACTGCATCTGTATAGCATGTAAGATTAGTTAAAATTAACCACCTTGGGTTAGAATAGTGTATGAAGCCTGATGATTTGGTGATCTTATGATTGAAAGTATTGTGCAAATCTTGGAAAAGTTTTAATCCAATAGCCAGATTCAGTGTTTTGTGCAACTGCACAAGAATTGAGAGGGACTAAACAGGCCATCAAATCCAAACCTCTGAAATTAAGTCAGTCTATTTGGAATATACCTGCTGAAGGGAAAGTCACTTATTATGCTTGGTGATTTCTTCCATTGCCAAATTGCCCTTATCACAAGGACTTTTCTCAAAACTCAACTATAATCTTCCTTTCTGTCACTTAAGGCCATTACTTTCCAATCCTGCCACCTAAGATAACATAGAGGAGATCTTGGCTTTCTTCTACATGACTTTCCTTCGGTTATTTCAGATGTGTAGTCTTATCTTTTCCTGAACTACCTTTTCTCAAGTAAATACTGTAATGCCCAAGATCACCACCCCTCTGCTTTATAATTAAGCTATAGTCCAATTAATTCACATCAGATTTGCAGTCAAAGTTCCTTTGCAATGGAAACCTAATAGAACTCCATGAGATTTAAGGCTAAGGGCATAAGACTAAATTTATCTCTACAGGTAGTGTGATGTTGGTAGAGTTAATTGAAGCCCATGGCAAGGCTACGAAGCCAAGAAACATCTGCTTGGGTCCTTTTGCCCTCTTTCACATAGTCTCTTCATAGCAAGGACTAATGATGCTAGGGAGTAGTTTTAGAGAAAATTTCCAGGGTGAGGAGACTTGGCATTAATGTAGCATCGCAGAAACGGAAGAGATTCTTTATTCTGATATATTTGTAAAGCTTGTCTCACCACATCATGATGTCACCCCCATGAATGCTAGAAAACACCTGTGATGCCTGTCATCGCCACCTCTATTTGGCAGGAGAGTACAGCATTCTGAGTCATGGTTAGTGAATTCCTTCTATTTGGCTTTTTTCAACATATACTTCAGAGCCACAGTTAAGAGCCCGGCTGTCTATTACCTAGCAATGGCTAGCAAAGCCTCTGTTCCTATGCAATCCTATGCCTCATCTTTTGGGACCTGGTCCTTTGAAAATGAGGGCATCATCCACATGCCAAGGAAGGGATATTCACCAGAGTTGTCGAAAGTCCAGGAACATACCAGTTTAAATAGCAATAACACTTAGACTTATATGCCACTTCACAGTGCTTTACAGCCTTCACTGAGTGGTTTACAGAGTCAGCCTACTGCCTCCACCAATCTAAATCCTCATTTTACTGACCTCAGAAGGATGGAAGGCTGAGTCAACCTTGAGCCGGTGAGACCCAAAGTGCCAAACTGCTGGCAGCCGGCGATCAGCAGAAGTAGCCTTCAGAACTGCATTCTAACCACTGCGCCACTGCGGCCCTTAAACAAATAATAGTATATTAAATATATTCCAGTGTTCTTTCTAGCTTTCTCCCCTATTCGCTTTTTTTTTAAAGGTGCTTTTGCCTCATTGATTGAGAAAGCTGGGAATTTGCAAAGGTTCTTCTTACAAAGCCCAACGGTGGGACTCACGCACCAGCAACCCATCAGGAATAGCAATAGCACTTAGTTTTATATCCATGTAACAACTGGTTCTCTGCCCTAATGATTTCTTTCAACAACCAGTTCACCAAACTGCTCAGAAAGTTAACAACCAGTTCTCCCGAAGTGGTGCGAACTGGCTGAATCCAACCACTGCTTATATACCACCCAGTGGTGGGTTTCAAAAATTGTTTGAACCTTCTCTGTGGGTGTGGCCTCCTTTATGGGAGTGGCTTGCCACCCATGTGACCAGATGGGAGTGGCTTGCCGCCCATGTGACCGGATATGAAGATGCCGATGACACTTGTCAGAACCACCTTAAATAACCTCACACACAGCACTGGCATGCATAAGAATAGGATGTAAACTTGTTTTTTAAAAGGCATCTTTGGTTTGCGTTAAAACAACTTCAACACACACAATGTTCTGATTGTACCACAAACGCAGTAGTCATCCTTACCTTTCACAGAGGCACTGAGCATTATAAATATGAGCATGATAGTGTAGAATAATCATATCCAAGGACCAGTGGTGGGTTTCAAAAATTTTTGGAACCTCTTCTGTAGGTGTGGCCTGCTTTCCGGGTCCACTGGTGGAACCTCTTCTAATCGGTTCGGTAGATTTGACGAACCGGTTCTACCGAATAGGTGCAAACTGATAGGAACCCACTTCTGATACCACCACCCCATAGTGCTTTACAGCACACTCTGGGCAATAATAAAGATGAATACTTGTAGCTCAAGGTTGACCTGAGGGACAATGTCAGCACTCCTTACTAACACTGATGATGTTACCTAGTTTGGGTAAGGCAAGGAAACAAGCAAGTTTAGACAGCACCAAGGACCCCTCATTTTCTGGGGGGCAGGGGGTTGTTTATAATGTCAGCATATTGCCCCCAGCAATCTGGGTCCTCATTTTACCAACCTTGGAAGGATGGAAGCCTGAGAGAGCTTGTCAGGATCGAACGCCAGGCTGCGGGCAGCGTTCGCCTGCAATACTGCATTCTAACCACTGCGCCCTCAAGGCTCCTTGTTTTATTCTTCTCTTTGTATTTTATTTGCACTAAGAAATGGGTTGGGTTTAATGGCTAAATGGTCCTGTCCAAAGTTCCATGAATTGTTTTCATGATTACTGTATCACTGGATGCTTTCAAATAATAAAAATACTGTATCCCACGGCAATTTCTAACTTTGTACATAGACCATGTATATTTGTTACTCTGGGCTACATTTTAATGGCTTGCCCAGAAATGAATTGGGTGCAGCTGAACAGGTTACAGCTATCTGTTACAGGTTGGGAGCAATTGTCAACCAGCACAACCACTTTTGCTGGTGGGCATCAACTGGTTATCTATGAATTTGAAACTAAACTGTAAAGGAAATAATGTCCTTGCAACAAGCATTTTCCTTTTTCCTCCCTGTGCTTTGTTCCTTAGACCAATCCCAAATAACCACTTTATTATCTCATCACATAGGCACTTGGTAACAGTGTCTAAGTTGTTTGCAAAGTGAGAAATTGTCTAAAATGTATAAAGGTATTTAGGCTGGAAATGTGAACAACAAGACGGGACATTTTATCATGTTTTGGTAAAAAAAAAAAGCTAGAAAATTCTGAATTCAAATTCTGCATAAACAGGGATAGAATCAAGATCACATGAAGCGTTAATACCACTTTATAAGGACTTGGTAAAGCCACACTTGGAATACTGCATCCAGTATTGGTCACCACGATGTAGAAAAGATGTGGAGACTCTAGAAAGAGTGCAGAGAAGAGCAACAAAGATGATTGGGGGACTGGAGGCTAAAACATATGAAGAACAGTTGCAGGAACTGGGTAGGTCTAGTTTAATAGAAAGAAGGATTAGGGGGGACATGATAGCAGTCTTCCAATATCTCAGAGGCTGCCACAAAGAAGAGGGGGTCAAACTATTCTTCAAAGCACCTGAGGGCAGAATAAGAAGCAATGGGTGGAAACTAATCAAGGAGAGAAGCAACTTAGAACTGAGGAGAAATTTCCTGACAGTTAGAACAATTAATCAGTGGAACAGAAGTTGCCTCCAGAAGTTGTGAATTCTCCAACACTGGAAGTTTTCATTTCTCTGAAATGGCATAGGGTTTCTTGCCTAAGCAGGGGGTTGGACTAATGGACCTCCAAGGTCCCTTCCAACCCTGTTATTCTATTCTATTCTATTCTATTCTATTCTATTCTATTCTATTCTATTCCTATTCCTATTCCTATTCCTATTCCTATTCCTATTCCTATTCCTATTCCTATTCCTATTCCTATTCCTATTCCTATTCCTATTCCTATTCCTATTCCTCTTTCCATTATTTCTATTTCTATTCACAAACACCATTTCAGAGGATTTTAAAGATTAATATACAAATAAGGTTTTTCTTTTGAGATTGATGGGCAAAACTGTTGGAAAAAAGTTATGGAACTTTTTTGCTTTTATTCATGAAACCGCAGTAAGATTATTGTATGCACAAAGACAGGATGATTCGATACCACCCACATTGGAGGAATGGCTGGTGAAGATAATGGACTTTGATCATATGACTAATTTGACTTGTTTGTTCAGAGATAATATATTTATTGTTCAATGGAAACCCCTTGTGAACTTTTTACTAGAGAGAAAAAACAAATTTATGATTTATGGTTATGATGATTAGACAGGAGTAGATTAGAGAAAGGGCTTGAACCCATAGAGTCCACTGATGACAAAGCATTCCGCTGAATAGCATAAAGGCAATGTCTAGATGGTAGAAATAAGGCTTTAGAACACTAGAAGGGGGCATCCATCAGATCAGTCAACATTCATAACGTCACCCCGTTATTGTCTTCTCCAACAGTGGCTCTTCTCATTTACATTGAAGAGATTCTCAGTCATGGTTATCCCAAAGGTCCTTTTTTTCCCCAAGTCGCAACTGGACTTTTCTTTAAAGGCATTTTGCTTTTTGTCCAAGAAGCTCCTTCAGCTCTGACTGGATGGTGGGAAATATATTGAAGGGTCTTTCTCATTGCCTGCTATCAGCCACAGAAGATATCAGGGATATGGTAGCTATGCATTTTTGTATTTAGTTGAACACATAAACCACACAACTCCAGTGTTATCTAGCTGTTTCAGTCTAGTTTGGCTCACATCAAGGGTGTCAAAGCCAAGGCCCGTGGGCCGGATCCAGACCAAAGGGTTCTTCGATCTGGCCCACGGGCTGATCTGGAAACAATAAAGGACCAGCCCACAGCCCACAGTGCCTTTGCTACTGAAAATGGAATTTGGGAGGCATGCATAGCTCCATTTTCACCGGCAGAGGGTTGCAGGAGGCCACCGCAGCTGAAAACGGACCCCGGGAGTCTGTTTTCACCGGCAGACCGCCTAGCTCTACCTTTAAACTTTATTATAAGGTTCCAGCAACACAATGTGGCAAAAATACTTCTTCTCTCCCTTAATTTACTCTTTGGAAAACTAATGAGGGATCCCTCTTGAGACAGTTTCTCCATCCCTACCAACCAGAGGTGGTATTCAGCCAGTTCTGACAGGTTCTGGAGAGCTGGTAGTGGAAATTTTGAGTAGTTCAGAGAACTGGCAAATGCCACCTCTGGCTGCCCCCCCCTATCTATTTGCTGCCTCCTGAGTCCCAGATGATCGGTTGGGGTCTTCTTTTGTTGCCCTGCACAAGAGAACGGAGCTAAAATACAGGTTGGTGGGGACCCAT
The DNA here is from genome assembly GCF_009769535.1 of Thamnophis elegans. Lineage (NCBI taxonomy): Eukaryota > Metazoa > Chordata > Lepidosauria > Squamata > Natricidae > Thamnophis > Thamnophis elegans. Next base: position 13,299,462 of record NC_045552.1, on the reverse strand, counting down.
TTCGTATAACAATGGCCTGGTGGCTCCCATCAAGGGTGTCAAAGTCAAGCCAAGGGGTTGGATCCAGACCAAGAGGTACTTCGATTTGGCCCACGGGCTGACCTGGAAACAATAAAGGACCAGCCCACAGCCCACAGTGCCTTTGCCAGTGAAAATGGAGTTTGGGAGGCATGCATAGCTCAATTTTTACTGGCAGAGGGTTGCAGGAGGCCACCGCAGCTGAAAACAGACCTTGGGAATCTGTTTTCACTGGCAGACCACTGGCAGACCACAGGCACCTCCAACATGAGTGACATAGAGCTGGCCATGCCCACCGTGCCCACACCTACCTCAGCCCCCGCTGTCAAACACAACCCTGATGCGGCCTTCAATGAAATTGAGTTTGGCACCCCTGTATGTACACACACACACACACACACCTCCTCATGATTTGCTTGGAATGTTGGATTCCTACTGAAGCCAAGTTGGTTCAGGGTTGCTGCACTGTGTACTGACTCCACTGAGTATATTGAGGTTGCTGCACTGTGTACTGACTCCACTGAGTATATTGATCTATAGCTATATCTGCAATTCACACCCTCAGCCACACAGTACTGGCCAGGACTTAGGAGTGGTTTACCTGGTGATAAAAACGGACCCCCTCCCATGTTCATATTGCGGTTGGTTCAGGAATGTAAAGCGTTGCCAGCCTTCCCAGACCAGGCAGGAAACCGACCAGATGAACAAATTCAACGTTATTGCAAGGCAGATTCTCGAATGTCTGAAGGTAGAAATCTGCCACTGGATCCTTTCTAAGTTTCTTTCTCTGCCCAATATGCAGCTGCAGGCTTCCACCTCCTTTTATCTGATTGTTCCCTACACCAAATCTCTTCCCTTTCTCGCTCAAGGTCCTTCTCCCATACCATTATAAAAGTATGTCTGGGGCTTTAATTGTTCATTTTGTTTTTCTCCAGTCTCATGGAAATTGATAGTAATCCATCTAGCAAAGATAAGAAGGCTCTTTCTGATAAATAGGCAGGATATAATTCCCGTTAATGAGAGGTTTGACTTAAAGTCTTTCTAGTTGTGAAAACTGAAAGTGAGGGTTAGTTGGGGGAAGATTTCCTCCTTGGAGGAAGGGTCAGATCAAGTTCAGAAATGAATAAATGTGAGAGGAAGGTAACCCAGTATCTTATCCCATCCTCAGACTAAACTTGGGGATCATATATGACCTCTAAAACATTGAATTTGGCCAGTGGTGAAATTCAATTTTTTTTCCTACCAGTTCTGTGGGGTGGCTTGGTGGCCGTGGCAGGGAAAGGATTCTGCAAAATCTCCATTCCCACCCCACTCTGGGACCAGCCAGAGGTGGTATTTGCCAGTTCTCCAAACTACTTAAAATTTCTGCTCCCGGTTCTCCAGAACCTGCTGAATTTCACCCCTGAATTTGGCTCCCTGAGCGTCTACAAACTGCTATCTTCAAGATGATGGAGAGGGAAAAGACAGGCAGAATAGTGAAATCAGCTATGCTTAATTAATATGTTTCACTTTGCAATTATATATAGATGTAAATTTAAATTGTAGGCTAGGAAGACTGAGCCACGGTGGCGCAGTGGTCAGCGTGCACTACTGCAGGCTACTTCTGCTGACTGCCGGCTGCCTGCAATTTGGCAGTTCGAATCTCACCAGGCTCAAGGTTGACTCAGCCTTCCATCCTCCTGAGGTGAGTAAAATGAGGACCAAAATTGTTGAGGGCAATAGGCTGACTCTGTAAATGGCTTAGAGAGGGCTTTAAAGCAGTATATAAGCCTAAGTGCTATTGCTATTTAAATTGTTTTAGATTTTTGGCAGCATTTTTAAATGTAGCTCCTACAACCCATGAACACAATTTCAATGATCTGTTGGAAAATCTCATACCCTCTGCTTTACAAAGAGACAAACAGGTGATCAGTATGGAAATGAATTTCATACATACAGGAAGTTCTTGTTCATATACCAAAATGAGAAGAAATCCAATCCCTTAAGCATTCTTAGAAAGTTCCTGGACAAAACTATCTTAACAATTCTGCTTGTTTTGCTTCTGTCCCCATGAAACGGCTTGGTGTTGGATCTGTCAACCTCTTTTAATTTACCTAGCCTCTTTCCACCAATTATTATTTTTAATGGACTGCCTGAAATCTTGAACAGTAATTGTTATTAGCTGGCAAGCTTCTCAGCCTGAGGGGCAGCAATTCCATTGCACCAACACAAGGAGAGAGTTAAGAGGTTTTACTTGTTTGCTTTCAAGCTGGAAAAAGATATGTATGCCTGGTTGATCCTTCTCATAGAATAGAATAGAATAGTATAGTATAGGAATAGAATAGGAATAGAATAGGAATAGAATAGGAATGGAATAGGAATGGAATAGGAATAGAATAGGAATAGAATAGGAATAGAATAGGAATAGAATTCTTTATTGGCCAAGTGTGATTTGACACACAAGGAGTTTGTCTTTGGTGCATATGCTCTCAGTGCACATAAGGAGAATAAAAATACATTCATCAAGAATAAAAAGATACAACACTTAGTGATAGTCAAGGTTCCTAATAAGCTATCAAATCATACTAGGAAACAATAAAAACAATAAAAAATTGAAAGATACAAGCAACATGGTTATAATCATCAGGGGAGAGATATGTAGATACTAGGAAGGAAGAGAAGAGAATAATAATAGTAATACATTCTTGGTAAATTATTGGCATTGTTGTGAGAATTAGCTGTTAAGCAGAGTGATGGCATTTGGGGAAAACTGTATTTGTGTCTGGTCATTCTGGTATGCAGTGCCCTATAGCATTGTTTTGAGGGTAGAAGCTGAAACAATTTATGTCCAGGATGTGAGGGGTCTGTAGCAGTGGTGGGATTAATTTTTTTTTACTACCGGTTCTGTGGCCGTGGCTTGGTGGGTGTGGCATGGCTTGGTGGGTATGGCTTGATGGGCCAGTTGCATTTCCTTGTAAATCAAACAGTGGGCAGTAGGAAAGACCCTTGCCTGGTCAATTTGGCACAAGAAACCATTGGTTGCCCTCTAACACCACTGGACGACATCGCCAGGTGCTTTAGCAGAGTAAGGAAGATACTTAGAGATGATTCACACCCTGGTCAGTGTCTCTTCACACTTCTACCATGGGACAGAAGACACTGAAGCATAGTCAGCCGAACAAATAGGTTTAAAAATAGTTTCTGTCCTTGGACTGTCAGACACCCAGAAAAATACGACACACTTCACTTAATTCTCCAGGGAAAGATTGAAGGCAAATGAGGTCCAGGCAGAAGAAGAACATCATGACTTCAAAACCTAAGGCACTGATTTGGCCAAAATTCAGCAGCACTTTTTCCTGTGACTGTTGATAAAAATAGGATCACCAACATGATTGCCACCGTCCGATGATGGATATGGCACAAGAAGGAGAAGAAAAGGGTAGCAGTTGTTCCCATGTTTACCTATTCTTATCATTTTTGCTTTTCCATGCATAAGCTTTCCTAATTTAGGAGATTTTCCTACATTATGTTTTATTTGATTAAAAATGAAGTTCTACCAAATACATCGAAATGACCCTCTTTTGCTGCATAGTTCATTTTGATCTATGCGTAAGCTAGGAAAACGCAAGACGGACAACTGAATTTGCATTACAAACATTAATTGAACGAATCTTTCCTCTTCTCTAGGGGGAAATTGAAAGCAGAAAGAATGAGGAAACTCAGATGAACATATATCACAGCACAAAAGCAGGACTAACCAAATACATAACAACCAGAGGAATCTAAATGGTTTACAAAGAAACATATGGCCTAAAGCAACAACGGAATGGCAAAACTAGACTAAAATATATTATGTTCTATCAAAGAAGCTCAACATTTTATTCAAAAGATTAGAATTATGTTATGTATAACCGTCATATTAAAGAAAGCCTTTTCCCTACATACCAGGGTGACAGCCCTTTTGATTTCACTTTGGCCCCAAATAACGCAGTGTTTACTCACCCAACCCTACTATTATAAATCCAGATCCTAGAATTCCCAACTGACATGGCATTCAAGAATGCTGACGTAGGTGAATTTGCTTCCTGTTGGCACACACTCTGGAATTTGGTATTTTGAGAAGTATTTGCACTGCAATGCACACAAACATGCACACAAATATGGATACGCTTATATGTTTCAAAGTATTTCCATTTAGTTGATATCAATCCCCTGAGGTAGTGCAAACAAGGAGGATTTACCATGAGTACGGTAGTAACTCTATCTTTAAACTTTATTATAAGGTTCCAGCAACAAAATGTGGCAAAAATACTTCTCCTCTCCCTTAATTTACTCTTTGGAAAATGAATGATGGGTCTCTCTTGAGACAGTTTCTCCATCCCTACCAACCAGAGGCGGTATTCAGCCAGTTCTGACAGGTTCTGGAGAGCTGGTAGTGGAAATTTTGAGTAGTTCAGAGAATTGGCAAATACCACCTCTGGTTGGCTCCACCCCCCAATCTATTTGCTGCCTCCCGAGTCCCGGATGATTGGTTGGGTCTTCTTTTGTTGCCCTGCACAAGAGAACAGAGCTAAAATACAGGTTGGTGGGGTGGGGAGGGAATGCGGATTTTGCGGTATCCTTTCCCTGCCATGCCCACCAAGCCACACCATGCCCACCAAGCCATGCCCACAGAACCAGTAGTAAAATTTTTGAATCCCACCACTAATCCCCACCCTTCCTTCAGAATAACAGAATTGGAAGAGACCTTGGAGGACTTCTAGTCCACACACCCCCTGCTCAAACAGGAAATCCTATATCATTTCAGACAAATAATTATCCAAGCTCTTCTTAAAAACCTCCAGTGATGGAGCCTCCACAACTTCTGGAGGCAAGTCATTCCACTGATTAATTGTTCTCACTGTCAGGAAACTTCTCCTTAATTCTAGACTGGTTCTCTCCTTGATTAGTTCCCACCCATTACTTCTTATTTTGCCTTCAGTTTCTGATTTTCATTTATGTCTGTCTAGACTGCCACAGTTCCTCCTGTCTTTCAAGGTCATTCCCACATATCATTATAGTTCAGTTACATCAGAGCCACCACTGCAAACTGCCATGTAGCAGCATCTTAGATGTATTTTAAGTACCCTTAAAAACAAAAACAATAATGCAGAGGTTGGGATGGGAGGAACAGAACTCCTTCAGTAAAGCAACTCTATTATGGAATGTTTGAAGTGAAGAATACCTTGAAGGGAGACAACACTTTAGTTTAGTTATTTAGGATTAACTGATCTGCTTTCATTAAGCCCACACAAGAGAAAACCCAAATGGTGCTAATGACTTAGCAAAACCCAAGGCAGTAATGAAACAGCAGAGAAAGAGAAGAAAATGTGGAAATAGGAGTTAGCACAAGATGGGTAGAGTTCTCCTCATTATGGGAAAAGAGATCAGGAGGATTCTGGCAGCATCTTGTTTAAGCCACAAATTTTATTTTAAAATGTGTATTATTTTTTTTTGAGCTGCAAAATGAAGTGGCTAAACCAGTGGTTGGCAATCTTACATATTCAAAGTGCCATTTGGACCTGTTTCCTACAATTTCCACTACCGGTTCTCCAAAACTGAACACTTCAACAAGAGAATAATTATGGAAGCCATCGAAATAGAAAAACACCCCAACAACAAGAATAAACGTGACGATTCCTCCCACTTAAAAGACATCTGGAAACCAGCCCTAGTCAACAAATGAGCCCCACCCACCACCCAGGTCATTACAACACAAAAGAACAACGGATATACAGCCAGCACCTCAGCCACACAGGATGATATGAAACAGCCGACCAATCTACAAACATCAATTCCCTCTACCAATCAGGATGCAACTACACAGCCAATCAACCCACTTACAGCAACAAAGGCAGCACTCCACACACACCCCACCAAGATTTATAGAAAGTCGACAGCTCCAACCACACTTTACTCACGCAAGGACGAAGCCGAAAACACCAGCCTGAAGATGGTGAGTGGGACCTCACTGAAACATTGCCAAGACAATCTCAATCTTACACGGGAAAAGACCCGAATATAACAAGACCAGCTAGAACTTGCAGTCTCTTGGTTTCTAGCCTGGCACCTTAACCCCTAGACCAGGGGTGTCAAACTAAAGGCCCAAGGGGCGGGATCAGGCCTGCAGGGTGCTTAGATCTATCTGATGGGACAACCCTGGAAAAAGGGAAGTCCCACGGTGCCTCTGCCAGGGAGGCCATGTGGGCCCCCCAGGCTCCATTTTCGCTTAAAGAGGGCTGCAGGAGTCTGTCGCATCTGAAAACAGGGTCTAGACGAGTGATGTCGAGCTGGTTCCACCCTGGTTATGCCCACCCTGGCCACACCATCCTGACCATGCAGTCCCCCCCGCCAGCCCTGAGGTCAAACACAACCCTGATGCAGTCCTCAATGAAATCAAGTTTGACACCCCTACCCTAGACCAAACTGACTCCCGTTGTGATGCTCCATCATGGTGTCATTCTCAGCTTTAAATGGAAGCTTCCTTCTTAGCAAGTCCAGATCATTAATTAGTATTATTTGCTCCCATGCAGGAAAAGGGGGGGGGGGGACCCATCGCCTTCCAAACTGAAGTCTGACAGACAGGTCCACAGGTTACAAATTATACAGCAATTCGTCCTGGGATCACTCAGTGATGCAAAGGATGGTAATTAGAAGGAAGCTTGCAAGAACCCGTCTTTGCGGCTGCGTGGCACAAGCATGACAACACTGCACATATAATTAAAGAGCAAGGGCTTGTTTTGTAGGGTTCTTCTCTGGGGGTGATACAGACAGAGGCTGCAGACAAGGGAATCGTGAAAATGAGGTTAGCAGAAAGAACAAGATTATTAGTTGATTAGAAGAAAAGGGTGGCTGCTTTGGGAATAAGGGAGCTAAGTTTGTGTCATTCCGGGTTCAGTTTAGTTTTCGGTGCATTATTTTATCTGTTTGTCCCCGCGGATGAAATAGTTAGATAAAAAGAGAGTCTCCTCAATACTTAGGCTAGGGAGAAGACCGTGGGGTCTTATTTTAAGCAGATCCACCCAGGATTTTATCCTTAATTATGATAGGCTTCAGAAGTTCGGCTTGTGAGCAGTAATTGTGCTGAAACGTATCTTCCCATTTCTCCCCATTTTTTTCCCCATTTGAGAAAGAAAGAGTGGCTTTTGTGTTTTTCAACAAACTATGTTTGATTTACTTTGGCCATGTCATGCATGCAAATTTTTTGGAGAAGGCAATGATGCTAGGAATGGTTAGTGGGACAAGAAGAAGGGGCAAGCAAAGAACATGCCATCTTGATAACATCAAATCTGATAGAAAATTGAGCATCCAACAATTGAAAGAAGCTGTGCTTGACAGGGTAGCAATCAGTCACATGGTCCAATCAAGGCACTGTCTGGTGGTCTGGTGAAATCATTCCTCCTTCCTTCGACCAGGTGTGAAAACGACCTTGGTTCCCAAGAGAAAGCATTTTGTTTTGACTACACAGCCCTAGCTATCTCTAATCCCCCCCTTCCCTATCCCTCAGCTCCAGTGTGGCAGCACTGAAGCTCCAAGGTGGCTTCGGCCAGGCCAGCTTCAGGGTTGACAGTGGGTTTGTTTGGACTTGTTGACAAGAGTTGGACATGACTAAATAGTTAGTCAGGGGATTGCAGGAAGCTGTTGCAGCCAAAAACAGAGCCCAGGAGCCCATTTTCGCTGGCAGAGCACTTGGACCAGCACAGGGCCTCCTGACATGAATGACATTGAGCTGGCCATGCCCAGCCTGGCCATGCCCCCCTGGGTCGCCCAAAGTCAAACACAACCTTGATGCAGCCCTCAATGAAATTCAGTTGATATCTCTGGCCTAGAGAAGAGTCAGTTAAGAGATAGTATGGCCTGCACTTGGACGGTGGGTGATTAAGAGATTCAGAAATGGCCCTTCCTAGTTTATCATGCTTAGAAGAGACAGCGGGAGTTTTGTTCTTTCACACATGCAAGTTCTAATGAGCCATGGTGGTACAGTGGTTAGAGTGCAGTACTGAAAGCTACTTCTGCTGACTGCTGGCTGGCTGCCTGCAATTTGGCAGTTCAAATCTTACCAGGCTCAAGGTTGACTCAGCCTTCCATCCTTCCGAGATGGGTCAAATGAGGGCTCAAATTGTTGGGAGCAATAGGATGACTCTGTAAATGGCTTAGAGAGGGCTGGAAAGCACTGTGAAGTGGTATATAAGTCTAAGTGCTATTGCTATTGCTATCCTGGTAATGTAGCTTTACAAATAAAGTAGAAGCAGCTCATCTGGTCATGTCTCCTGTCTGGTCCATCTAATAAGGCTGACATCAATCTTGCAAGTCTGAAAGTACAAATCTCCCGTCCTCTCTTTTTCTGCCAGCTTTTGTACCTTTTAGAAGTAAAGGGATCTTGCAAGGCTGGACCGCCTCTGAAACTAAAAGGACTTTACTCTGAATCGCCAAAGGGCATAAAGCTTTGCAGAAGAATTACAATTCTGTGCAATAGTCTTGGTTAAATTTGTGGGCAGAGCAGTTTGGGAGTGAGTAGGTTGTAATTTCTGTCTGGGGGGAAAGGAGAAATTCATCCACCTTGTCTCAACTGTAGGATTCCCTTAGCAATGACAGAAACAATATCTCTCTATATATAACCCCCCCCCCCCGTGTGTGTGTGCCAGTGGTGGGTTTCAAAATTTTTTGGAACCTACTCTGTGGGTGTGGTCTCCTTTGTGGGAGTGGCTTACCGGCCATGTGACCTGGTGGGAGTGGCTTGCTGGCCATGTGTTCTCTCTCTCTCTCTCTCTCTTTCCTTCCTTTTGTCTCTCTGTCCTGTCCCTTTTTCTTTTTTTCTTTCATCTCTCTCACTCTTTTTCTTTCTTTTTTCTTTTTTCTTTTATTTATTTCTTCCTTTCTTTCTCTTTCTCTCTCTCTCTGTGTCAGTCTCTGTGTGTGTGTGTGTGTGTGTGTGTGTGTGAGTGGTGGGTTTCAAAAAACTTTGGAACCTCTTCTGTAGGTGTGGCCTGCTTTCCGGGTCCACTGGTGGAACCTCTTCTAACCGGTTCGGTAGATTTGACGAACCGGTTCTACCGAACTGGTGCGAACTGGTAGGAACCCACCTCTGGTGTGTGCATTGCAGCAGAACTCTGGAACACCTTAAACAATTTCAACCAAACTTGGTGCACAGATGACTTACTCTCTGGGAAAAAATACTGTGGGGATAAGACACCCCTAACACCACCTTGGGGGATATTCTGTTAAGATACAGCCTGTTGTGCCTTTAAATGGATTCTACTGTACTGCCATAAAATGGCTTCTACTATACAGCTATCAGCTTTGGAAGCCATATTAACATTAACATTCCGTTTCATTGGAGTTGGGGTTTTCAGGAACGCTGACAACAGCACAGTGGAGTTGCCATGGTAACGGCTTCACAGGACTCTACAAGGGGGCTCCCTCTGTTAAGGGGAAAAATCCAACATTAGAAATTATGTTTGGTCCGGATATTTTCTCCTTATAAATAAATACCCGGGCAATGTCAGGTTATCAGCTCGTGTTTTAATAAAATCCTTCCGGGAAGAGCTTCCTTGTAATTTTTCATAGGGATCAAAAGAAAGTCCTCAAAACCCAAGAGACATAAGAGATTGGAGAGGTGGACAGCCAGGGAATTTGGAGGATGCTGGAAAGTGAATGACCAGGGCAATCCCAGGACACAGTAATATTAATTCTAGCAGTAACAGGATACTGTCCCATCCTCCTTTTGTCACTCTGTTACTACGCTTCTCCTAGCAGAACTTGGGGGAAAGAATTCTTCTTTGAAATAATGGCTAAACCATACTGGGCAGTAAATCCTACACATTCCACTTCCCAAAGCAGAGACATCTGAGGTCAGAATTCAAGATAGTGGCCAGGACATGCAATCAAAGCCTCACCCCTTGTAAAAGTACATCATGTACATAACATACGTTAAAAAAAAAGTGTTGGAAGAAATATCCATCAGGGTTCAGTTCCCAGTGGGGAAGGAGACACTGGAAACATGGAGACTGTTTGGAAAGATGGTTTAACGGTGGACAGGATCGCATGGCTTGAGTTCCTGAGCAGAAAAGGGAAGAGATGCCGAAAGTCCCTGGGTTTTATGCCCTCTCTGGGCTTTGAACTTCCTGGAGCACAGGAAGCATATCATGAGTGGTTGCTGTCAGAGGTCATAGCTAGCTTTGTAGGTTGTCTGTGTGCCAAGTTTGGTTGAAACATGGTGGATGGTGCAATGAAGGGCAATGCAATAGGGTAGATCTTTGTTATGTAGACTAGACTGGCCCAGGCCTTAATGGCCCATTAACAAGGTGGGGGCTGAGTTTCTGCTTCTCTGAGTTTCTCCTTCTCTTTTAGGGGAAATATTCTGCCTTTTTAATATATCCCAAAAGACTTCACTTTTCTAGCAGAGGGGCGGGCTTTAACTTCCAACAAAAGGAAAGGGTCTCCGATCATATGGGTGCAGTTTCTCTCTTACCTATTAGGGACCCTCCTCTGAAGCTGGCCTGGATAGACTTTCTTCTCTCTTGGGGGAGCATCAGGTCCTCCAAGATCATGTCTTTTGTTTAAAAATGAGGGGAGGGGGAACTTGAATGGGCTTTTTTTGCTTGTAAAGAAATGGACTTCACTCACGAATGTACCAGAACTATAAAACTCAAGCTAATGTTCAACCAGGTATCTTAATAAAAACAATGATAAATCTTTGCTGTTTTGATTTGTTCTGAGAACATGGAGGACGGAAGATGTAAACATACATACAGACTGCAGACTTGAATATTCCACTGTTTCGCAAGCCACTTTAGCAACAAAGGACAATGCAAACTTTCACTACAGGAACTTTATAAAAGCGGCATTTGTGCAATAATTACACAAGGCATATATGCAATATGACAGCATACAGAAGCATATATGAACCTGTAGAATCTCAGCTGGGAGAAATTGCTGAAAACAAATCTTTGGTTTAGAGACTTAGGAAAACAAATCCTCATCTGAAAACAAGTGCTGATAGGCCCAGTTTTTATCAGTACCCTGTTTCCCTTCCCCGGATAATAAACCCAATTGGGCTTTTGAGCGCATGACCTAAAATATAGCCCTCCCCCAAAATAAGCCCTCCATGAAAATATTCCAACACAGCATCAGCCATGAGGTGACCACACTCGCTGCCTCCTGCACCTCAAAAATAAGACCTCCCCGAAAATAAGACCAAGCGCTTATTTTAGGAGTACAAAGAAAATAAGACCCTGTTTTATTATCGGGGAAACACGGTAATTAGTAACTACTGTACTACTAGTAACAGGGGAAATAGTAGAGAGCAAGGATAGGAAACTGGGTCTTTCCCCTACCCAAATTCTTCAAAACCCCAATAATAGGCACATTCTCATTCTTCAAAACCACTCATCATGACGTTGGGTTTTCAGATACATTCATCATCTTCTTTTAATGACTTTGCAGGGTGGAATCAGGGCAGTGGTGGGTTTCAAAAATTTTTGGAACCTCTTCTGTAGGTGTGGCCTGCTTTCCGGGTCCACTGGTAGAACTTCTTCTAACTGGTTTGGTAGATTTGATGAACCGGTTCTACTGAATAGGTGCGAACTGGTAGGAACCCACCTCTGAATCAGGGCAATTGAATGGAGCTGAGTGTTTACTGGCCCGATGCCCTTCCTGTTGCCAGTGCAGAGTTTTGTTCAGCAGATGTATTCTCAGCATGCCCAGAGAGAGAAATATCTGCTTCTACCTAGGATCGAACTCACAACCTCCTGAATGTGAGGTGAGAGCTCCATCTCTAGGCCATCACACCGTTCCTTTTTCAGTTACATTGAGCATGACAAAATACCCATATCTTTGTGATCTGAGATCTTAAAGGATCATATATATCCTTCCAATGTATTCTGGTAACAAATGTAACATCTAGGTTTCTTTCTCCATCACTTGGAGAGTGATGTATGACTCTTTTCTCAGGGAAGGAGATCACCATTTTCTTTCATAAGCAGAAAGAAAGACCATGTAGAAATCAGAGGGATAAGGAACGAGAATTCAACCAGCCAGATGTTGACATTGTACAATAAATGGTTTACACTAATTTCCTCTGACCTCATTTCGTCTGGCCTTTCTAGGTTCAGCCTTGTCCGTGTTGAACATTTGAAAGGAGGCACATTTCTGGAAGCTCAGGGTGGTAGTCCTAGAAAGTAGAATTTAGTAGAGAAGAACTAGTAAAGGTGACATGATAGCACTCTTCCAATATTTGAGCGGCTGTCACAGAGAAGTGGGGTTAACCTATTCTCCAAAGCACCTGAGGGCAGGACAGGAGTAACACAGAGAAACTTATTAAGGAGAGGATCAATCTAGAGCTAAGGAAACATTTCCTGACAGAGTGAACAATTAATCAGTTATGGGTGCTTTTTAAGAAGGGATTTGTCCAGAATGGTAAGGTCTCCTACTTGAATAGGTTGTTGGACTAGAAGACCTCCAAGATCCCTTCCAACTCTGTTGTTCTGCATTCAATCTACTCATATATTTATGTAACACTTTCTCAGTGAAACCAAAGGGAATGCTTGTTTTTGTTTGAATGTTGTCCTTTTTTTTAATTCATGGAGGGGGAGTGGGGAAATAGTCTTGACTTGTTGTTGCAGAACAATTCTTTACCAATAAGGAAGAAAGAAACACGACAACCTGTTTGATTTATATTATCAAAAAACCACAAATATGTCCAAACAGACGGGACGTGATCTGAGGCAGATTTGGAATCTCTAGTTGACCGAGGGATCATTGCCAATTAGCTCCAAAGGTGAGATTAGCTTTTTAAGTGACTTCTTGACCATAGAGTGTACCATTCCCATTACGTATACTGAAATTGTTTTCAAACTGCAGATCCACACAGATGATCTGGCAACAGAAATGTGGGCAAACAATTATGCTCACCATTCTGATAGGAGGGCTCGCCCGTGGTTAGGGTCAGGGGTCTCGGGTAATCGTATCCAAAGAGATTTGCAATCTTTATTTATTTTATTTGTATGTTGCCAGTTCCCGAATGCCTCACCGTCAGAAGCATCACTTGAGCCCCTTCCTTCTGTAAGGTGAAGATAAAAGTTCCCCTCGCACATATATGTAAGTCATTCCCAACTCTAGGGGGCAGTGCTCATCTCTGTTTCAAAGCCAAAGAGCCAATGCTGTCCGAAGGCGTCTCTGTGATCATGTGGCTGGCATGACTAAACGCACAGAATGCTGTTCCCTTCCCACCAAAGGTGGTCCCTATTTTTCTACTTGCATTTTTACATACTTTCGAAGTGCTAGGTTGACAGAAGCTGGGCCAAGTAATGGGAGCTCACTCCGTTACGCGGCGCTAGGGAGTTGAACCGTAGAACTGCTGGCCTTTCTGATCAACAAGCTCAGCATCTGAGCCACTGAGTCACCGCATCCCTAGTTTCTGTAAGCAATAATAAATCAACCTATCCATAAAATAAACAATGTACACCAGGGGTGTCAAACTCAATTTCATTGAGGGCCACATCAGGGTTGTGTTTGACCTTGGGGGGACTGGGTAGGCACTGGGCAGTGTGGGCGTGGCCAGCTTGACATCATTTGTGTTAGGGTGCCTGACACATCATTTGTGTCAAGGTGGCCCGAACGCTCTGCCAGCGAAAATGGAGCTGGCATTGCGGGCTGGTTCTTTGCTGTTTCCAGGATGGCCACACAAGCCAGATCTAAGCACCCTGTGGCTGGATCTGGTCTGCAGGCCTTGAGTTTGACACCCTTGATTAAAATCATAGATAAATAATCTGACTGATATGCCTCATCCTACACTCTTTACAAGTCTATCAAGAACAGCGTTCTCATCACAGAACCCTCCAAGCGTAGGGGACTACAGCTTCTGCCAACCATTCCTAAATGGTGATCAATCATTTAGAGAGCAACATGTTAGGAAAGGCAGAGTTAGAGGAGAATTAATAGGCACCATCTAACCTTCATAAAGAGCTCTTCAGACAGCAATCCACTCAAGTGTAACAATTATGAACTGTTTACAGTTCAGGGGGAAGTGGAAATATGGGCTCTAGAACTACTATGCCTGATAGGTAAGAGACAGACTATGGAATAGCAATTGTACTTAGACTTAGATACGGTTTCACATTGCTTTACAGCCCTCTCTAAGCAGTTTACAGAGTCAGCATGTTGCCCCCAACAAGCTGGGCCTTCATTTTATTGACCTCAAATGAAGGCTGAATTCAGGATTGAACTCCTGGCAGTGGAGAGGGTAAGCCTGCAATGGTGCATTCCAACCATTGTGCACCGTGGCTCCTGCAACCATTTATAAGAGAAGGATATGTGTGTAGGTCCTGGGAGGATGAATAGGATGAATAGGAATGAACAAATCTAACTAATGTTATGGCTTATTGAAACATAATTTTGAGAAGATGCAATAGGCTTCGAACTGGCCTAGGATCTCAACAAAGCTGAGCCAAGTTAGACTCAAAAGAGAAAAAAAAAACATGATGTCTTCAACAGAAGGAAGGAAAGACAATGGACCTTTCAAAGACATTGCTGTGCCTGAGTGTTAGTTGCGAAGTCATGTCCAACCCATTGCGATCCCATGGACAACGTTCCTCCAGGACTTCCTGTCCTCTACCATCCTCTAGAGTCCATTTAAGCTCACACCAACTGCTTCACTGATTCCATCCAGCCACCTCACTCTCTGTCGTCTCCTTCTTTTTCCCTCAATCTTTCACAGGATCAGGCTCTTCTCCCGTGAGTGCTTCCTTCTCATTAGGTGGCCAAAGTGTTTGAGTTTCATCTTCAGGATCTGGCCTTCTAAAGAGCAGTCAGGCTTGATCTCCTCTAGGACTGACCGGTTTGACTGCCTTGCAGTCCAAGGGACTCGCAGGAGTCTTCTCCAGCACCTTAGTTCAAAGGCCTCAATTTTTTGGTGCTCAGCCTTCCTTGTGGTCCAACTTTCATAGCCATACATTGCAACTGGGAAAATCAGTTGCCTGAGTAGCATCTTCAATATAATTCCATACTGTGGAAAAGCCAAGTTGGAAAGCCTGTTTGAACATTCTTCTGCCTGACCAACGAAGAAGAGAGTTGTGTAGAAAAGGATTCCCCAAGAAAAGAAACTCTCTGTTTAAAAGAGATTAGGATGATGGAGAGATCTGTCAGTAAAATTAGAAGGTCAGTACAATCTTCCATGGGATTGAACTGAAATCCAACCAGCCAGTTGCTTCCACTGTGACCTCTGGCAATGCCCTCTTCAGGGGAGCCAGTTCTGTAAACAGAGACAAGGAGGAAGTTCTTGCAAGTCAAAATAAAAAACGAATGAAATTCTTTTCATTGTGATTTGCTGAATACAAGAGGCAGAAATTCCAAACTTGAAGAGGCAGGAACAGAGTCAGCCAGGAAAAGAAACTGCATAACATCATGAATGGTCATAAGGGAAAGCCAGCACTGGGGAAACTTCAAAGGGAGCCATCATTGTTTGGGGTTCAAAAGGTTTTGCCAAGTCTCTGTTTATATTGGACCTGGGAATGAACAACGGGGGAACCTTTGCAGAGCATACAGAATTCATTCCGATTACTTTGATAAGCAAAGGCTAGAAGGAAGCATGTTACCTATTGCAACACAAAGAAACAGACAGACAGACAGACAGACAGACAGACAGACAGACTCTCTCTCTCTCTCTCTCTCTCTCTCTCTCGGAATACCTTAGTCTAAAAATAAGTGGAAAATATATTAATATAGAGATATAAATAAGATGAAAACTATTAGTATGTGTATGATGAGAATAATGTTTAATGTTAATATGGTATCATCACTAGAAGATATTAAGAAGAAAATGGAGAGTTTTATAATGTTTAAATGGTGAATATATTATAATATTAAGTTTAGGGAAATAATGTGAATGTGAAAGACGTGGCAAATGAGGAACGATGTTGCACAGAGATGTTTGTACCCAGCCGACACACTGAATAAGGGAAGATGGAATGTTTATCTTTGTAACTGAAAATATATATATATAGAAAAAAAGAGAAATGCCTTAGTATTAGGGTAATCCTGTAATGTGAATTCAATTCTCCAGAGAATGGTCCTTTGTCTGAAAAGCTGTTAGAGGCCAACTCTATTAGAAAGTATCCTTTGTTTTCATTACTTCCCCCAGTCTGTGTATTTACATCAAGATTGCTTTGAGTGATATGTTAAAAAAAAAAGCATATTTGGTAGCATGCATTGATAAACCAGGTCATAAAAAGGATCTAGACCTTTACACTCATAAAACACCTGTTCTCAAGTACACTTCTTTTACAGGTGCTCATTAAGGTGGATGTTCGGTCAAAAACATTCCCAAGAGATTACCTTTTACGTTATCTTTTATATGGACTATGTTCCGGATATAAAATAAAAATGAAAACAAAACAAAGCAAAAAGAAAGAAATGGTAGAGTAGCCTTAGTGAGCCTGTACTACATGGGTGATCAGGGGGGAAAAACAAGAGAAAAAATGGTATTGGTGCTTTTTCAAATGGCAAATGGACTTTCTGGTTTTTCGTTGAAGACGTTTCACTTCTCATCATGAGGCCGTTAAGAACTGGATGAGAGCTAACAAACTGGTTCTCAACCCGGACAAGACCGAGTGGCTGTTGTGTTTCCCTCCCAATAATTTGGCCAGTGTTCCATCACTCAGGCTGGGGGGTCAAATTCTACACCCCTCAGATAGGGTTCGCAACTTGGGAGTCCTCCTGGACCCACAGCTGACTTTTGACCATCATTTGTCGGCTGTGACCAGGGGTGCATTTGCCCAGGTTCGCCTGGTGCGCCAGTTGCGACCCTACCTGAACCGGGAGGCCCTCACAACAGTCACTCGAGCCCTTGTGACCTCTAGGCTGGAATACTGCAACGTGCTCTACATGGGGCTGCCCTTGAAGAGCATCCGGCGACTTCAGCTAGTCCAGAATGCGGCCGTGCGAGTGATTGTGGGCGCACCGCGGTTCGCCCACATAACACCCATCCTCCGCGAGCTGCGCTGGCTACCTGTTGATCTCCGGGTGCGCTTCAAGGTGCTACTTACCATCCATAAAGCCCTCCATGGTAGTGGATCTGAGTACTTGAGAGACCGCCTCCTGCCAATTACCTCCCTTCGACCTATTAGATCGCACAGATTAGGCCTCCTCCGAGTTCCATCCGCCAGTCAGTGCCGACTGGCGACTACGTGGAGGAGAGCCTTCTCAGTAGCAGCTCCGACCCTTTGGAACAATCTCCCCGTGGAGATTCGCACCCTCGCCACCGTCCAGACCTTCCACACAGCCCTTAAGATCTGGCTATCCCGTCAGGCCTGGGGATAAAGATTCTAATCCGCCCCACCCGAATGTTGAATGAAAGTTGTGTTTTATCGTTGTATTTTTTTACTCACGTATTGTCTTATGTTTTGTCTTGCACTCCCCCTCCCATGAATTGTAAGCCGCCCTGAGTCCCCTCAGGGAAAAGGGCGGCCTATAAGTAATAAATAAAATAAAAAAAAATAAAATCAATCAAAAAAAAAATCAAAAATCATCCAAGAAGCTTCTTCAGTTCTGGCTGGATGGTATGGAATGGAAGGATTTGCAGACAGTTGGTCTTTTGAATTTTTTTTCTTTTGCATTCTTTAAAGACTCACTATTTCGTTGTTCTCTGCGAAGTTGTGTCCAACCCATCACAACCCCATGGACAACATTCCTCCAGGCCTTCCTGTCCTCTACCATCCTCTGGAGTCCATTCAAGGCACAAACTTTGATCCACTCCCATGGGTGGAATAACTAACATAAGAATATAAACTTGGTTATCCACAAAGAGCTGGTTAGAATGTCCCTTAGTATCAGGAGGCTTGTACCTATTGTCAGAGAGGTTTAGTGTATGAATTATACAAGCAAGAGAATTGGCATCAGAAATGCCTGACGTTTATTTGCACCGTCTGATGTTTAAGTTGCAAAACCTTTTTCAACTTGACACACTTCATATGTCACGGCTCTCATGATTTACAACCAGTCTATTCTCACTGTGGAAATTTCTAGAAGAGCTACAGCACCGAACAAACCTAACAGGAAGGAAGGGAGTGGAGCTTCTTTTAGTTTCGGTGAGCTCTTTGCCCATGCTAGGAATGTCCAGGATAAACTAGGTTACGTCCTGCAAACCAAATATTTCATGTACATATTTCCTGAGCTCTTGAACTTCACTACTTCTATTCCAAAGTGGCTTGACTAACACTGGGTGGCTTGCGTAGAATGTCTTTGTTCTAGTTTCAGATCATTGCATGTTTATTTTCCCAAGTAAATGTTTTATTTTCCATTTTTCATTTGCATACAGTCACATATATACTGTGCATACCCGGGGCCATACAACATTAAACAATAATCACAGCAATTCCTCTTGTCAACAATACCCCCCAAAATAGAAACCCAATGTACCTCTTCGACCCTCCATACACCTCTTTCTTCCGTCCCCCTCCAACTTTCCATCTTCCCTCCATCATTCCCCTCTACCCTACTTCCCTGCCCCTCTACCACTCCTCTCTCCCAGTCCACTCCCTCCCTTCCTTCTCACCCTCCCTCCCATCCTTTCTCCCGCCCTCTCTACCCCTCTTTCTTCTATCCCACTACTCCTCCCCTTGGTGTATTTCTACTATATGTCAATATATTCAGCTTGTCCTATTTTTACAGAGAAATTGAAGAGAAACAGTATACATGTGAAATCGCATTATATTGAAATCTAACACATAGTATATATCCCCCCTCCCCCCACCCTCCCCCCTAACACCCCACCTCCCTCCCCCCCCCCGACTTCCCAGAGCCCGTACACGGTATAGATTTTTAACAAACACAGTCTAAAATATATTGAGACAAAAGAAGTAAAAAAAAGAAGTTAATAACATCTCTAGATCATTGCATGTTTTCACTGAGGAATGGATGCTACTGTGGACAATTGCACAGCCTGGGCTTCTTGTAGGAAAGAACTTGTCCTCAGCCCATCAATCCCCTAATCTCATGAAGCAGCACTAACTTTATTTTTCATTTGAGTTATCCCAATATCTCCAGGATCCCAAATCAATAAACTAGGTCAAACTAGAGCTGAGTTCTAACAACCGTTTCAGAATTGAGGGGGAGGAGAGAAATTGCATGGATGTTTTCTCCAGAAGGAGGAGGAAATTATTTAATAATTTGAAATTCTCCAGAAATTGTCTCCCTTAGAACAGTTGGGGTGGTGGTGTCAATTCTTTGAGAATTAATTAAGCAAGACAGGAGACAATATAATTCAGCCAACATTTTTGCGAGCGTCTAATCGTCAGTAAGCATCTAAGCATCTAATCAATTGAGTGTACAATCATCTTGGATTGATTATCTAAAACAGTCACCCAAATTCGGTTAATGAATTGGATTAGGCTGGATTCACAGACTTAAATATTAAAGGTAAAGATTCCCCTCACACATATGTGCTAGTTGTTCCCAACTCTAGGGGGCAGTGCTCATCTCCATTTCAAAGCCGAAGAGCCAGCACTGTCCAAAAATGTCTCCGTAGTCATGTGGCCAGCATGATTAAATGCCAAATGTGCACAAAACGCTGTTACCTTCCCACCAAAGGTGGTTCCTATTTTTTCTACTTGCATTTTTACATGCTTTGGAACTGCTAGGTTGGCAGAAGCTGGGAAGAGTAATGGGAGCTCACTCCGTTAGGCAGCACTAGGGATTTGAACCACCAAACTGCTGACCTTTCTGATCAACAAGCTCAGCATTTTAGCCACTGAGGCACCACATCCATCTCTTATTTTTGATATGGAAAAGAAGCAGCAAAATCCTATTCTACATATCTTTCACTTAAGGATTTTTCATAAGCATCGATTGGCCACTATATACAATAGTCCTCAACTTAACAGCCATTTGTTTATTGATCATTCAAAGCTACAATAGCATTGAAAAAAATGTGACATGACCATTTTTCACACTTCCACACAATTCTGATGCTTGGCAACTGGTTCATATTTGCGAGGGTTGCAGTGTACCAAGGTCATGTGACCAACTATGAGCCATGATGGCGCAGTAGTTAGAATGCAGTACTGCAGGCTATTTCTGCTGTCTGCCGGATGCCTGCAATTTGGCAATTCAAATTTCACCAGGCTCAAGGCTGACTCATCTTCCATCCTTCCAAGGTGGGTAAAATGAGGAGCCAGATGGTTGGGGGCCATAGGCTGACTCTGTAAACCGTTTAGAGAGGGCTGTAAAGCACTGTAAAGTGGTATATAACTCTAAGGGCTGTAAAGCACTGTAAAGTGATATATGTCTATTGCTATTACTATTTTGTGACTATCTGACAAGCAAAGTAAATGAGGAAGCCAGATTAATTTTACAACTGTGTACTAACTTAACTGCAGTGATTCATTTAAGAACTATGGCAAGGGAGGTTTTTAAATGGGGCAAAACTCATTTAACAACTGTCTGTCTTAGCAACATAAATTTTGGGCTCAGTTATGATCATAAGACAAAGACTCCCTGCATTACATAAGCCTATGTCTGATCCCACTTGGCTATTTTGGACATTTTAATTTATGCTCAACATAGGCTTGCTAACGTATACTTTTGTGTGCACTTCTAGCAGATGAATTTTGGCATGCCTAAGGGAAAAAAATGACTTTACTCACTTTAACACAAAGCTTGCGGGTCAATGGATTGTAAATTGCTTTGCAAATCTGCATATTAGTTTTGGAATTGCAAATTAGATGAATTCACTTCGATATGCAGATCAAGCAGAAGCCTTCAGCACCGGAGGGAAGGAGATCAAAAACCATTGTAACCATGAAACCTGGAGATGATCAGAAAGGCCACTGCATTTGTGTGCAAATGGGCTACATAATTTTAGGAATCCGCTCCTGGTAAAGTGACGCAATAGCAAAACTTGTGCTGGAGGAACTCTGGGTGATACTCAGAAAATCAGTGTTAGGGTTCCAAATGACACCCCCAATGAAAGAATTTCCTTGAATTTCCTCAAAGTTCCATTTTATTAGAGATGTCATACAGGCACATCTGGGAAAACCCGAATCTGAAAACCTCCAGGTTTTCCCACCCAGTTGAAAGTTCAAGACCCTGTCCCAACACCCACAAGTCTATCACATGGTCCAACACCATTCATTGCCACGAAAAAAGATTCCTCCCATCCACCTGTGTCCAGGTGCAGGGACAAAGTGACCTTGACTTTCTGAGAAAGAATGTTATTATGGCTACACATCACCCATACGCCGTATAATCCCCCTCCCATTTTCCCACAGTAGAAAGTGTGGCAGGCCTGAAATCCAAAAGATAAAAGATGGCTTCCAGGTCTGACAATCAGGCTGTTCAGTTTTCCAACAACCGCACACCAAAGGGACAATAGCGGAAATATTTTAAAGCTTGTAACCTTCCTTGGGCCATGATGGGGATGATGTTACCCATTCAGTTAAGTCTGAATCTTAATTCTATGGACCAGGTCTCTTCACATTTTCCAATCTTGCACTATTTCTTTGAATGTTTCAGTGTTCTGGCTGATGTCAGCTTTGATAGTGTCTAGCCACTGTGTTCTTTGACGGCTTGGTGTCCTGTTACTTTTTGGGCATATTTATAAATAATGAAAGTAAGTCCTTGAATCACCCAATGGCTGCCACTAGAAAGAAATTATCAATGCTGCATCACAAAATCCCTTTTCCAACTACCATGGAGAGCTCATCATTTTCACCACTGGAGAAGGGGAGCAAATATAACTAGGTGTCAGCCCAGTTATATTTACATAATATATCTATACCTATACCTGTACCTATCTATCTCTATCTCTGTCCTCTGTCTGTCTGTCTGTCTGTCTGTCTGTCTATCATCTACTCTGTCTGTCTGTCTGTCTGTCTATCATCTATCTATCTATCTATCTATCTATCTATCTATCTATCTATCTATCTATCTATCTATCTATCTACTCTATTGATCGATCGACCTATCAATCTATTGATCTATCTATATCTATATCTATATCTATATCTATATCTATATCTATATCTATATCTATATCTATATCTATATCTATATCTATATCTATATCTATATCTATATCTATATCTATATCTATATCTATATCTATATCTATATCTATATCTATATCTATATCTATATCTATCTATCTATCTATCTATCTATCTATCTATCTATCTATCTATCTATCTATCTATCTATTTATCTATCTATCTACTCTATCGATCAATCGATCGACCTATCAATCTATCAATTTATCTATATCTATCTATCTATCTATCTATCTATCTATCTATCTATCTATCATCATCCATCTATCCACTCATCCATCTATCTTTTCCAAACGGTGATGGAAGGATTTGGATCATAGATAACCCAGAACTGTTCTATCACATCCAATCATAAAACCATCTCAAAAAAGTCACCAATAGGAATTCTAAAGAATTTTTCTTTAGAAGCATCCCAAGATTAGAAAAACAGAAGCCTATTTTGTGCATTTTGTACAGTTGCAAGAATTGGGTATGGCTTGTCTAGCGAAAAGAAGGACTAGGGGTGATGATAACAGTCTTGAAATATTTGAAGAGCTGCCACAAAGAAAGAGTGGGGGTCAACCTATTTTCCAAAGCACCAGAAGGCAAGACAAGACACAACAGATGGAAATTAATCAAGGAGAGGAGCAACCTGGAATTAAGGAGAAACTTCGTAACAATGAAAACAATTAATCAGTGGTTAGTTATGGGTGTTTCATCACTGGAGGTTTTTAAGAAGAGACTGAACAGCCACTTATCTGGAGTGGTGTAGGGTTTTCCTCTTGAGCAGGGGGTTGGATTAGATGACCTCCAAGGTCCCTTCCAACTCTATTATTCTGTATACATGAAATAAACTTTGGGGAAAGCAGATTTTGGCATTGTAGTAGAACCAAGAGTGTAATTGCTTTGAAATTCTAGAATAATGTAGTCAGAATTGAGAATACGTTGGGCAACTCTTCAATCAAAGAAGTAAGACATTATTTTAGTAAGTTACATCTTGAAGAACCTCAAGCAGTTGTGGATTGATATTCCTCCCTCCCTCCCCACCGCCCATAGCCTATTCTTTTTATATTGCCACTTACCTGCCCTACCCTTTAAAAATGTTAATCTTTCACACACACATGCTTACACCAGGCAACCGAAGAAGAATTTCAACAAACCCTTTATCTTAGTAAAGTTTGAAGTGCCTTAAGATGAAGTCTGCCGCTGTGGAAGAGGACAAAATTTACATAAGCTAATAAAAATTGAAGGTGAGAGCATGCATTGGAACTGTAAAAAATTTCACAACTGTACCAGTTCCTCGTTTTTTATATACAGCAGAATTAAGGAACAGAAATAGCTGAAAATCTAGAGTACTCATAACACCGAAGTAGTTCGAAGGTCACATAGTTGTACAATTTTTTTCCTCATGAAAAGCTTTTTATTAGATATGATTATTTCCACAGTCTTACAGTAAAAGTTTTGTCTGTCTGGGCTTTTAATTCATTTATAACTGTCTTAGGTCAAACATATTTAGCTTTTTGTCATTTATTTCCATTTTTTTTTGTCATAAATTTGTATTTTATTAAAATCCAGACTTCGAAAAATGCAAAGATGAAACAAAACTAGACAAAGCATTTTAGCAAAAGCAACGCTACTTAGACTTATATACCGCTTCATAGTGCTTTTACAGCGCTCTCTAAGCCATTTACAGAGACAGCATATTGACCTCAACCATCTTCGTCCTCATTTTATTGACTTTGGAAGGATGGAAGGCTGAGTCAACCTTGAGCCAGTTAGGATCGAACTACTGACAGTCAGCAGAATTAGCCTGCAATACTGCATTCTAACCACTGCACCATCACCAGGGCTCTTTAAAAGCATTGGGCATAAAAAAAGAAAAGAAAAACACATGCACACACATATTGTCCCCTCCCCCAGTTGAATATTGATGGATGGATGTACTTCTAAGCTAGGGTTGTCAATTGTACTCTTGGCTGGGGAAAGGCTGGGGGTTCATATAACTAGGGCTACTGTAGTTTGATTGTCAAAATTGGCCTGACCCTCAGATGACAGAAAAAGGTACAGAATGACCAAGTCTTTTCTGCCATCTAGTGGGTCATCCAGATTTTTCTAGGCCAAATATTATGATAATATGATAATATTGCATGTCTCAAATCGTATCGAGTCATACCAGCTTGCACACCGGAAGAACAATCTATTCATTCCAGAGTTCTTTTTTTTTTTTTAAATAATTTTTTTTTATTTTGTTACTTAAACAACACATGCCCACACCAGTGGGAAAAGAAAAAATCAAAACACAGAGAAGACAAAAAGAACAAAAAACAAGGCAGGGGAAAAAAAGGAAAAACAAAAGAAGAAAAAAGAAAAAAACACACAGGTATATATTATAAAAAAGTATATCAGCTGGTTACAACATGTTTTGGTGCATCTCTTCCATTAATTCATATTAATTCAAATATCTTAACTCAAATGTGTACCATATTGACATCATTATACCTCCACTTTTAGTTGACTACAGTTATTTAAACATCCTTCATCCTTAACTATGCCAAAGATTTAATCCATAACCACATGCTAGCATTTCATTTACTTGTTTGTAAAATCCTCTATTAACATCAAATCCTCATATCCTGTTTTAGCTGAACATCCATAATATTTAATGCCAAAAATTCCATCTTCCATGCATATAGTTTATTATCATTCTCCCTTCTTTATGTAATTATATCGTATATCGTAACATTTTCCCCATATTAGTTAACATTTAACTGTATATAGTTTTATTTTATTTTTAATAGTGATAATTATTGTGATTAATAACCTTTGTATATGGTCCAAAAATATTTCCAACCTTCCCTTCTCATATCCAGTTATTATTTATCATATCAACTCCACATTATATATAACATTCCACAGTTCTTGACTGATTCAAGTCACTCACGTGACTAATAGAAAAATGCACATCTATTTCCATTCTCCGTTCATCCTCTGTAACATATTGCATCCCCAGTCTTTACTGGTTAGGTTGTGCGGTGAAGTCACAGACCAGTGATGGTTAATCTTTTTCAGCTGGAGTGCTCAAAGCGCGCGCTCTCCACCCCCATGCATTCGTGCAACACCCCAAGGAATGTCCCTCTTGCAGGTGCGCACAACCCCTCCCCCCTCCCAACCTGCACATGCTCCCTGCCCCCCTGTATGCACGGCAGAGACCCGAAGACCCGAAGGCTGGTGGAAGGCAGGCACACATGCGGAGCTGAATAGCAATAGCAGTTAGACTTAGCAATAGCAGTTAGACTTATATACCGCTTCATAGGGCTTTCAGCCCTCTCTAAGCGGTTTACAGAGTCAGCATATTGCCCCCAACAACAATCCGGGTCCTCATTTTACCCACCTCGGAAGGATGGAAGGCTGAGTCAACCCTGAGCCGGTGAGATTTGAACAGCCGAACTGCAGAACTGCAGTCAGCTGAAGTAGCCTGCAGTGCTGCATTTAACCACTGCGCCACCTCGGCTCTATGAACTGGGGCGATGGCTCGGGTGCCATCAGAGAGGCCATAGATTCGCCCTCATAGTCATAGACTATCACGCAGCCTGCTCAACCTGCTCACTGGATTAATCCATTTTTTAGATTTTTCTGGAAGTCCTCTGGCTTTTTGTACCCCAGACCTGGTGCTTATTTTAGGTAGCCTTGAGCATAAAAATACAATTTGATGAAAGAGAATTTGCCTTAGAAATCTCCCCCCTCCCTCAAAGATAATTTTGGGGAAATTATCTAGAGCACAGCTCATAAGAAGAGAGGCACAGTAGTCTTTGGTATGAATAAAAAAATCATTTCGGTTAAAAGGATAAACATCAAATCTTATGCTTTCTAATAAAATGTTTAGTTTAGTTTAGTTTTATTGAACTTGTATGCCACCCTATTCCCCGGGGGGACTCAGGGCGGCTAACAAACTAAATAGGGAAAAGGGGAAGTACAAAAAACGAAAGACAGACAAATACAAAACAGATTAAGAACACATCAACAGCCGCAACAATTCGAGTGGGGCTGGGAACTCATCAATGTGTTAGTCAGAAGAGATGCTCGAGGAGTGCATTTTATTTGATACATAGGTAAATGGTCTATAAATCATTGTGAAATTTGCTTCCTAATGATACCAGCCTTTCTGGCTTCTCCCATTCTTTGTCATCCCAAGAAGAAACATCTTAAAACAGTGATACCCAATTCCATAAAGTACAAAAACGCAAAGGATTCTTAATTCTTTTATTTTTTTAAAAAATAAGTTAACTCAAACCATTAGTTTCAGATCTGATTTTATTATTTTGGGGGTTACTTGACCTTAAAGAAATTTCTTTTATCCCCAGATAAGCTGTACTTTTTCTTCTCCTTCACTTGGGCAAATACAAAGAATTTGTTCTTGATTTTGGTGATGAGTGCACCATTAGAAGATCTGAAGGGCTATCCTGGAGAAAATCTATGCAGCTGCTGAGAATAGAAGAGAATAGCAGAGTTGGAAGGGACCTTGGAGGTCTTCTAGTCCAACTCCCTGCTTATGCAGGAAACCCTACACTACTACAGACAAACGAATATTCAACATCTTCTTAAAAACTTCCAGTGTTGGAGCATTCACAACTTCTGGAGGGAAGTTGTTCCACTGATTAATGGTTCTCACTGTCAGGAAATTTCTCCTTAGTTCTAGGTTGCTTCTCTCTAACAACATGAATTATTAGTTCATGTTGTTTGTAACATATTTTTATGGCACAATGGTAACATTTTAATCCTCACCTGAGCCAATTCTTGGCGTGTTCCATCCCTTATTGTAAATTGCCTAACTTTAACTACTTCCTCTATATTCTTTTACACTGCAATTGCTTTGTTCTTTATTGATGTTAAAAGTCAGAGGGCGTTGGCATTGTGTTAAAGGTATACCTGGAAAAACCCCAAAGTCTCCCAAATTTCTCCTAGAAGTCATGATGTGTTTCAACAAAATGCATCAGCACGTGAAATGGAAGAGCAGAAAGTCCTGTGGAGTATAGATGTATAGCTAGTCATAGTCCTCGACCTATGATCACAATTGAGCCAAACATTCCTGTTGTTAAGCAAGACAACTGTTTAGTGAGTTTGCTCCATTTTATGCTCTTTATGCCCCAGTTGTTAAGTGAATCGCTGCAGTTGTTTAGTTAGTAACATGGTTGTTAAGTGAATCTGGCTTCCCCATTGACCTTACTTATCACAAGGTTGCAAAAGGGAATCATGTGACCCCCCAGACACTGCAACCGTCATAAATGCGAGTCAGTTGCCAAGTGTCTGAATTTTGATCATGTGCGCATGCGGATGCTGTGAAAAATGGCTGTAACTTTTTTCAGTGCCATTGCAACTTCAAATGGCCACTCAACAGATGGTTGTAAGTCAAGGACTTCCTGTAGATTAAAAGGCTTAGCTAGTTTCCTGTCACCATGACAGGAAAGAAAAGAAACTGAACAAAGAGTTGCCTTGTGACAAGATGGGTGGAAAACCAAGGTGGCGCAGTGGTTAAATGCAGCACTGCAGGCTACTGCTAGATCAGCAGGTCAGCGGTTCAAATCTCACCGGCTCAGGGTTGACTCAGCCTTCCATCCTTCCGAGGTGGGTAAAATGAGGACCCAGATTGTTGGGGGCAATATGCTGACTCTCTGTAAAACCGCTTAGAGAGGCCTGAAAGGCCTATGAAGCGGTATATAAGTCTACTGCTAAAAACAAATTGAAAAAAAAAAGAAAGAAGGAAGGAAGGAAGGAAGGAAGTAGAAAGGAAGAGGGAGGGAGGAAGGAAGAAAGAGAAAGAAAGAAAGAAAGAAAGAAAGAGAGGGAGAAAGGAGGGAGGGAGGAAGGAGAAAGGAGGGAAGAAAAAAGGGAGGGAGGAAGGAAGGGAGGAAAGAAGGAAGGAGGAGGAAGGAATGAGGAAGGAAGGAAGAGAAAGAAAGAAAGGCGGGAGGAAGGAGGAAGGAAAGAAGGAGGAAAGAAAGAAGGGAAGGAGGGAGAGAAGGAAGGAAGGAAGAGGGAGGGAGGAAGGAGGAATGAATGAATGACTGAATGAAGGAAGGAAAGAAGGAAGGAAGGAAGGAAGGAAGGAAACAGCTCTGTACTCTTTCCTTTCCCATATTTAATGATTGACAGTCACAGATACAGGCTTTTGAATACAGTCCCTTTTTGATGGGTGGCCAAATATGAAGAAATATAGATAAATAATAAATAAACAAAATAAACAAAAAGAAAACCATGCAGGGTTCAGACAGGAAAACGTCTGTAAGGTCAAAAGGATTGGAGAAATGAAATTATTATAATTTTTTCCTGCTGGCCTTGATTATTTTAGCAAGGGCCTTTGCTCCAACGTCCAATGTGTGGGACTCTCATTGTTCTCCTGCAAGATGTAGAAAGGCTGCAGGATAACAAGGACTTTGGCTCTCCAGACTGCATCAACAGGTTCTGCTCTATTCCCCAGGGAGAAATCCAGGCAGAGCAGTAAAATAATAATAATAATGCTAATAATAATAATAATAATAATAATAATAATAATAATAACAACAACTCCGCCATTGCCGGTCCCAAGCCCGGATGAGAAAGGAGGAAGGTTGGGATCAGGTTGGCATCTGGTCCCGTAAAAAAAACCCCGCCAACCCATAGAATATGGTGAAAAAAACAAATAAGAATTCCATACCGCATCGGTCGTCGCGCGGGTTAACAAGGGCTGCGGCGGATGTTGGGGTCCCTGGACATCCGTCGACAAGTGGGCTACGAGTGGACCAGCCAACAAAACGACAAAAATATAGTGCAGATGAAAACCGTGCCATAATGGCCTGTTACTACAACTCAGAGCCAGAAAAAAGAGGCTATTTAAAGCAAATGTATGAATTATGGAAACAACAATATCCAGATTCAAATGTTAGTGAACAACGACTAGCAGATCAAAGGCGATTTATTATACGGAATAAAGTGTTTAGTGAAGTTGAACATGAGGAAATTCAGGCAAATTGCAAAACCCAAAAAACAATATCACAAGCGGAAATAACTGATATTCAAGACACAACTAAAGACATTATAGTAGAACTCCCAGAAGAAGCTCTTGGGGAGGAAATAATATCACCACCACTAGAACCAGTTATCACTGAACCAACTGATGAACTAACTCAAAAATAAAAAGAATTGAAGGATAAGATCATGGAGCATTTTCTGCTTAATGAGGAAAGGTAACGTTTACCATCACTAAAAACTGTGCCAAAGAAAATTTTGGCCCCTATCATGGAAATGGTTAATGCAGTGTTTTCAACAATTGAACCAGGATCCATCTTGGAAACAAACCAGTTAATGTACAGCGCAGCTGTAATAGTCACTAATGAACTAGGCATTAAAATTAAAGTACCTAGTCATACAACAGAAAAAGCATCAAAGCCAAAGTGGAAAATCCGTTTAGAACAAAAAATAAAAAAATTAAGGGCAGATGCTAGTAACTTAAAGAACATGCATGAGCAACGGCTTAAAAACAACAAAATCATAGATCGGCTAATCAGACGATATAGATTGGATACAAGAAACATCAATGAAGCTGTAGAGATTGTAAAACAGCAGATAACAGCAACAGCTAGAAAAATTGAAAGATATGAGGCACGAATCATCCAATATAAACAAAATCAGCAATTTCGATCAGACCAACGGCGTTTTTATCAAAGTCTTAATGTAAATGGTGACATCAAAAGTGAAAAACCAGAAAAACAGGCCACAGTTGAATTCTGGAAAGAATTGTGGGAAAATGCAAAGGAC
Source organism: Thamnophis elegans (assembly GCF_009769535.1). Taxonomy (NCBI): domain Eukaryota; kingdom Metazoa; phylum Chordata; class Lepidosauria; order Squamata; family Natricidae; genus Thamnophis; species Thamnophis elegans. The sequence goes on along the minus strand of NC_045552.1, from coordinate 13,269,616 downwards.
TACAACAAGGAAGCAAAGTGGATACATGACTTTGAGAAAAGCATTGGCAACAAACAAATGCAAGTATTAGAAATAACAACTGAGATGGTCAAAAATCGAGTTAAAAAGGTAAAGAATTGGACATCACCTAGAAAGGACCAATTACATGGTTTCTGGCTCAAATATCTGACCAGTTTACATGCAATATTGGCCAGGCAACTGAATGAAATTTTACAAAAGGGCCAAACTGATGAATGGTTGACAACTGGAAAAACATACTTGATTCAGAAAGATGCAACTAAAGGAACAACACCTGAAAACTATAGACCAATAACATGTTTGCCAACAACCTTCAAATTACTCACAGGCATTATTGCAGATAACATGATGGATTATTTGGAAACAAACAACATCTTGCCAGTAGAGCAAAAAGGCAACAAAAGAAGGAGCAGGGGCACAAAAGATCAGCTTCTAATTGATAAAATGATATTAGAAAATTGTAAGAACAGAAAAACGAACTTGAATATGGTCTGGATTGATTACAAAAAGGCATTTGACTCACTGCCACATAGTTGGATCATAAAATGCTTAGAAACAACTGGCATTAGCAAAAATATTACATCCTTTACTGAAAAGGTGATGAAACAATGGAGAACTGAGTTGGCAGTAGGGAATGAGATCTACGGAATGGTTAATATCAAGCGAGGAATTTTCCAGGGTGATTCACTTTCACCTCTTCTCTTCATCATCGCAATGATCCCACTATCAGTAATCTTAAAAAAAATGAAATTAGGCTACCAAACAGCCAAAAAAGCTGAAAAAATTTCGCATTTACTATATATGGATGATTTGAAACTCTATGGAAAGTCAGAAATAGAAATCCAATCATTGACAAATACAGTCCGAGTATTCAGCACCGATATTTCAATGCAGTTTGGCATGGAAAAATGCGCCACTGTATCCATAAAAAGGGGCAAAATCACTGCATCTGAGGGAATTGAAATGCCCAATGGCCAACTAATTAAATGCAAAGAAAATGAAGCCTACAAATACTTAGGCATTCTGCAGTTGGATAACATCAAGCATGGAGAAGTAAAAACTATTGTCAGACGAGAGTACACCAACAGAGTTAGGAAAATTTTGAAATCTAAATTGAATGGTGGAAATACAATCAAGGCCATAAATACCTGGGCAATACCAGTTATAAGATACACAGCTGGCATAGTTAACTGGACACAAGCTGATTTGGACCTTTTGGACCGAAAAACCAGGAAACTAATGACAATGCACTACAGTTTACATCCACGTGGTGATACTGATAGACTGTACCTGCCACGAAAATCAGGTGGCAGAGGATTATTACAAGTGAAGCAAACAGTTGAAGAAGAAAAACATGCACTGGCTGATTATTTAAAAGAAAGTCAAGAACATCTATTAATCGAAGTAAAGAACAAAAATCTACTGAAGGCCCAACAGACAAAACAAGAATACAGAAAAGATGTGATAAAATCAAGAATGGAGAGTTGGCAGAACAAAGCACTGCATGGTCAATTTCTGGAAAAAATAAAAGATAAAGTGGACAGGGAACAAACTTGGTTATGGTTAAAAACAGGTATATTAAAGAAAGAAACAGAGTCACTAATCCTGGCTGCGCAAGAACAAGCTATCCGCACAAATGCCATTAAGGCCAAAATCGAAAAATCCTCTGATGATGCCAAATGCAGACTTTGCAAAGAAGCTGACGAAACTGTTGATCACATACTCAGCTGCTGTAAAAAAATCGCGCACACTGATTATAAATTGCGGCACAATTCAGTAGCACAAATGATCCATTGGAATTTGTGCAAAAATTATAATATTAAAACAGCAACAAACTGGTGGGAACATCAGCCTGAAAGAGTCACAGAAAATCAGATGGTGAAGATCTTGTGGGATTTCCGTATACAAACCGACAAAATACTGGCGCATAATACACCAGACATCACACTGGTTGAGAAAAATAGGGTCACAATCATAGACATCGCAATACCAGGTGATAGCAGGGTCGCCGAGAAGGAACATGAAAAAATCGCAAGATACCAGGACTTAAAAATCGAAATTCAACGACTATGGCACAAACCAGCAGTGGTAATTCCAGTGGTAATTGGCACACTGGGTGCTATTCCAAAAGCACTGGAATTACATTTAAAACAGTTAAAAATTGACAAAATCACCATCAGTCAAATGCAAAAAGCCGCACTGCTTGGATCTGCACGCATATTGCGAAAATACGTTACGACGTCCTAGGCCCCTGGGTGGGGCCCGACTAGTAACCAATGCCAAATCCGGCGAAACAACTGGCCGCTGTGATACAATTGTATAATAATAATAATAATAATAATAATAATAATAATAATAATAATAATAATAATAATAATAACTCCGCCGTTGCCGGTCCCAAGCCCGGATGAGAAAGGAGGAAGGTTGGGGTCAGGTTGGCATCTGGTCCCGTAAAAAAAAAAAAAAAAACCTGCCAACCCATACAATATGGTGAAAAAAACAAATAAGAATTCCATACCGCATCGGTCGTCGCGCGGGTTAACAAGGGCCGCGGCGGATGTTGGGGTCCCTGGACATCCGTCGACAAGTGGGCTACAAGTGGACCAGCCAACAAAACGACAAAAATATAGTGCAGATGAAAACCGTGCCATAATGGCCTGTTACTACAACTCAGAGCCAGAAAAAAGAGGCTATTTAAAGAGAATGTATGAATTATGGAAACAACAATATCCAGATTCAAATGTTAGTGAACAACGACTAGCAGATCAAAGGCGATTTATTATACGGAATAAAGTATTTAGTGAAGTTGAACATGAGGAAATTCAGGCAAATTGCAGAACCCAAAAAACAATATCACAAGCGGAAATAACTGATATTCAAGACACAACTAAAGACATTATAGTAGAACTCCCAGAAGAAGCTCTCGGGGAGGAAATAACATCACCACCACTAGAACCAGTTATCACTGAACCAACTGATGAACTAACTCAAAAACAAAAAGAATTGAAGGATAAGATCATGGAGCATTTTCTGCTTAATGAGGAAAGGCAACGTTTACCATCACTAAAAACTGTGCCTAAGAAAATTTTGGCCCCTATCATGAAAATGGTTAATGCAGTGTTTTCAACAATTGAACCGGGATCCATCTTGGAAACAAACCAGTTAATGTACAGCGCAGCTGTAATAGTCACTAATGAACTAGGCATTAAAATTAAAGTACCTAGTCACACAACAGAAAAAGCATCAAAGCCAAAGTGGAAAATCCGTTTAGAACAAAAAATCAAAAAATTAAGGGCAGATGCTAGTAACTTAAAGAACATGCATGAGCAACGGCTTAAAAACAACAAAATCATAGATCGGCTAATCAGGAGATATAGATTGGATACAAGAAACATCAATGAAGCTGTAGAGATTGTAAAACAGCTGATAACAGCAACAGCTAGAAAAATTGAAAGATATGAGGCACGAATCATCCAATATAAACAAAATCAGCAATTTCGATCAGACCAACGGCGTTTTTATCAAAGTCTTAATGTAAATGGTGACACCAAAAGTGAAAAACCAGAAAAACAGGCCACAGTTGAATTCTGGAAAGAATTGTGGGAAAATGCAAAGGACTACAACAAGGAAGCAAAGTGGATACATGACTTTGAGAAAAGCATTGGCAACAAACAAATGCAAGTATTAGAAATAACAACTGAGATGGTCAAAAATCGAGTTAAAAAGGTAAAGAATTGGACATCACCTGGAAAGGACCAATTACATGGTTTCTGGCTCAAATATCTGACCAGTTTACATGCAATATTGGCCAGGCAACTGAATGAAATTTTACAAAAGGGCCAAATTGATGAATGGTTGACAACTGGAAAAACATACTTGATTCAGAAAGATGCAACTAAAGGAACAACACCTGAAAACTACAGACCAATAACATGCTTGCCAACAACCTTCAAACTACTCACAGGCATTATTGCAGATAACATGATGGATTATTTGGAAACAAACAACATCTTGCCAGTAGAGCAAAAAGGCAACAAAAGAAGGAGCAGGGGCACAAAAGATCAGCTTCTAATTGATAAAATGATATTAGAAAATTGTAAGAACAGAAAAACGAACTTGAATATGGTCTGGATTGATTACAAAAAGGCATTTGACTCACTGCCACATAGTTGGATCATAAAATGCTTAGAAACAACTGGCATTAGCAAAAATATTACATCCTTTACTGAAAAGGCGATGAAACAATGGAGAACTGAGTTGGCAGTAGGGAATGAGATCTACGGAATGGTTAATATCAAGTGAGGAATTTTCCAGGGTGATTCACTTTCACCTCTTCTCTTCATCATCGCAATGATCCCACTATCAGTAATCTTAAAAAAAATGAAATTAGGCTACCAAACAGGCAAAGAAGCTGAAAAAATTTCACATTTACTATATATGGATGATTTGAAACTCTATGGAAAGTCAGAAATAGAAATCCAATCATTGACAAACACAGTCCGAGTATTCAGCACCGATATTTCAATGCAATTTGGCATGGAAAAATGCGCCACTGTATCCATAAAAAGGGGCAAAATCACTGCATGTGAGGGAATTGAAATGCCCAATGGCCAATTAATTAAATGCAAAGAAAATGAAGCCTACAAATACTTAGGCATTCTGCAGTTGGATAACATCAAGCATGGAGAAGTAAAAACTATTGTCAGGCGAGAGTACACCAACAGAGTTAGGAAAATTTTAAAATCTAAATTGAATGGTGGAAATACAATCAAGGCCATAAATACCTGGGCAATACCAGTTATAAGATACACAGCTGGTATAGTTAACTGGACACAAGCTGATTTGGACCGTTTGGACCGAAAAACCAGGAAACTAATGACAATGCACTACAGTTTACATCCACGTGGTGATACTGATAGACTGTACCTGCCCCGAAAATCAGGTGGCAGAGGATTATTACAAGTGAAGCAAACAGTTGAAGAAGAAAAACATGGACTGGCTGATTATTTAAAAGAAAGTCAAGAACATCTATTAATCGAAGTAAAGAACAAAAATCTACTGAAGGCCCAACAGACAAAACAAGAATACAGAAAAGATGTGATAAAATCAAGAATGGAGAGTTGGCAGAACAAAGCACTGCATGGTCAATTTCTGGAAAAAATAAAAGATAAAGTGGACAGGGAACAAACTTGGTTATGGTTAAAAACAGGTATATTAAAGAAAGAAACAGAGTCACTAATCCTGGCTGTGCAAGAACAAGCTATCCGCACAAATGCCATTAAGGCCAAAATCGAAAAATCCTCTGATGATGCCAAATGCAGACTTTGCAAAGAAGCTGACGAAACTGTTGATCACATACTCAGCTGCTGTAAAAAAATCGCGCAGACTGATTATAAATTGCGGCACAATTCAGTAGCACAAATGATCCATTGGAATTTGTGCAAAAATTATAATATTAAAACAGCAACAAACTGGTGGGAACATCAGCCTGAAAGAGTCACAGAAAATCAGATGGTGAAGATCTTGTGGGATTTCCGTATACAAACCGACAAAATACTGGCGCATAATACACCAGACATCACACTGGTTGAGAAAAATAGGGTCACAATCATAGACATCGCAATACCAGGTGATAGCAGGGTCGCCGAGAAGGAACATGAAAAAATCGCAAGATACCAGGACTTAAAAATCGAAATTCAACGACTATGGCACAAACCAGCAGTGGTAATTCCAGTGGTAATTGGCACACTGGGTGCTATTCCAAAAGCACTGGAATTACATTTAAAACAGTTAAAAATTGACAAAATCACCATCAGTCAAATGCAAAAAGCCGCACTGCTTGGATCTGCACGCATATTGCGAAAATACGTTATGACGTCCTAGGCCCCTGGGTGGGGCCCGACTAGTAACCAATGCCAAATCCGGCGAAACAACTGGCCGCTGTGATACAATTGTATAATAATAAAATCTAACAACCAGTTTTCCCAAATGGAATCAAACCAGCTAGAGAAGAAGACCCTTGCTCTCACATCTAACTTTACTTGCTAGTGGTGCAGTTTCCTGGATGTGTTAGTTCATGTAAACACAGAAAGTGCAATGCTGAGTTCAGAGCTTCTATTAAATATGTTTAAGACTTCACTAAATATTTACAGGCCAAACATGTTTCCAAACAAGCGTGCAGCATTACAGGTATGTGTGTGTTTTATGAGCAGGGTAGTTCAGGGAAGGCCTCAAAAGACCCTGCTGACGTCATAATGAGTAAAACAATAAAAAGACTCCAGGAGTATTTGGTGGGGAGAAAATACAGGTAGAGGTAGTCCTTAACTTACAACTGTTCATTTGGTGATTGTCCAAAGTTACAATGGCACCGGAGGGTGGTATTCAGGGGTGGGTTTCGACCGGTTCGCACTGGTCCCTGCGATCCGGTTGGTCGACGAACCCGGAAGTAAGTAACTTCCGGGAACGGCGAAGCCCCCCCCCCCGCGCCCGCACGCGCCCGCACACCCGCGCCCGCTCCTTACCCGGTTTTTACGAATTCTGTGCTTTCCATGCATGCGCAGAACGCATACAGCGCCTGCGCGATCCTCCAGGAGCAGCTGGAGCATCGCGCAGACACTAGTACGCATGCGCGTGCCGTGTGCGTGCACACGCGCTCCGCGTGCGTGCGCGAGGACGCCGCGTGCGTGTGCGAGGACGCTGCCGGCCTCGTTCCAACCGATCCGGTTGGAACGGGGCGAGAAACCCAGCCCTGGTGGTATTCATTTACTTTCCCTACTGGTTCATAAATGTGACTGCTTGCTTTGCTCGCACGTACCCCATTCACACATGTGCTCACCCTTCTGCACATAAAGGTAAAGATTCCCCTCGCATGTATGTGCTAGTTGTTCCTGACTCTAGGGGGTGGTGCTCATCTCCGTTTCAAAGCCAAAGAGCCAGCGCTGTCCAAAGACGTCTCCGTGGTCATGTGGCCGGCATGACTAAATGCCGAAGGCTCACGGAACACTGTTCCCTTCCCACCAAAGGTGGTTCCTATTTTTTCTACTTGCATCTTTGCATGCTTTCGAACTGCTAGGTTGGCAGAAGCTGGGACAAGTAACGGGAGCTCACTCCGTTATGCGGCGCTAGGGATTCGAATCGCTAAACTACCGACTTTTCGATCAACAAGTTTAGTGTCTTAGCCACTGAGCACCGTGTCCCCTCTGTGCATGCACTGTGGCTTAAAAAAAGGGCCTAAATGGGATGGCATAGAGCCAGGATGGGTGGGAGGGCCCTCACTCACGATTTCTACTACTGGTTCAGGTGAACCGGTCAAAACTGGCAGAATACCACCTCCGAATGGCACTGAAAAAAGAGTCTTATGACCATTTCTCAAACTTGTGGCCTCATGCAGCTGTGCGGCTGCAGGATAAGGAATTGTTTTGCCATAGCAAAACAGAGTTTCTACCCATTGCTCCCTTAGCAACTTCTTAAAGTGAAAATATCCCTGAGAGAAATTCAGACAAGAGTCTAAACTCTCCCTGCAATTAATTTAATGCACTGCCAGTTCTGATGTCTAGGCTGGAAAAAATAAATAATTGAAATGGTTCTTCAAGAACCCCAAAAACTGAAAATTTTCCAGCAAACAACTTTTTATTCCCCCCTCCCCCTGATTCCCTTTATTGTTTTGCAAATTACTGACCTTTTCTAATAATCTATTTAGGACTGAAAGGGTAATTGTTTCCCTTCTGAAGAATTAATTACAGCCTCATTATTGGATCACTGCCCTTCAATTTTGTTTCTTTCCTACTTTTAAAAAGCAGGCTTTCTTTTTAAAGTTACACCATTGCACAAAATCACTGCCTGCAAGCTGTCTTTTGTCTTTCAGACTGGAAGTGATTAGTTCAGGTTAAATTTTAATTGAGAATGTGCAAGGCAGCAGGAGAATTATTTGGATCTAACAATGATCTTGTTTGGTTTCTGCGGTTGTGTGTAATTTACGTTTTGGGATTTAGCACGGGGGAACAACAGCAAAAATATAAAAACAATATTTTATTTATTTATTTATTTATTTATTTGTCTTGTATGCTGCCCACTCCCGGAGGACTCCGGGCGGCTCACAAAAGACAAGGGAAAGGAGGGAATGAGACAAAGACAACATATTAAAAACAAAACCAACATTCACAATTTCTGTGGAGGTAGATGCTTCTCAGCTCCCCCCAGCCTGCTGGAACAGCCAGGACTTGGTGGCTTTGCGGAAGGCCGGGAGGGTAGTAAGGATCCGGATCTCAACAGGGAGCTCGTTCCAGAGGGCCGGAGCTGCAACAGAGAAGGCCCTCCCCCGGGGAGTCATCAGCTGACATTGGCTGGCAGATGGAATCCGGAGGAGACCCAACCTGTGTGATCTAATTGGTCTGAGAGAGGTAATCGGCAGGAGGCAGTCTCTCAGGTACCCAGGTCCGATGCCATGTAGGGCTTTAGGAAATATCTTTCTGTCGGAAAGCATTCTGCTCGAACGATGGGCAATTTGAAGCCCTTGGAACTATAAAAAATGAATTAGGTAGATGGTCTTAAAATTGAAATGTGTCATTCGCACATATCAATTTTTGTTTCAGGTAATTCTGAATTACAGGCACTGATTGGCATGAGCTTGGTACGTTTTAATCTACGGGGTATCTGGGATTTTTTCCCCCTTCAAATCATATGTTTTACTACTGATCTTAATGCAAGGGAATGCAAGTTAAGATTTGTAGACTTGCAAGATTAAGCTTCCATTGTATTTATTTGTAATTTCATCTGCAATGCTAGTTAGAATGAGGAGTAAGTCATGGTTGGAGGTATGTATATGTATGTTCATGTGCACCCACATGCATGCCTATCTCTTCATGTGCACTTTCTTGGTGCAAATGATTTAAAGCAGGATATTTTACAAAGGTAAACTAGCTTATAGTGCCATCTTCTGGAGAGATCTTCAAGGTGAAAAACTGATCTGCTTGTGAAATGATATTGTATATGCAACTAGTATATTTTCCTAATGCTCAGAGACGGTCTTGCATCTGATTCCCCCTAGTACCAAATCAATCCCTTAACTGTGTTGGAAGAAAAATCCAGGTCCAGTTCGAAGCTGGGAATAAAGTGGAGGCTGATTGGAAAGAAAGTTGGTTTATTGATGAAGCAGAACCACCAGCAGCGTGTGGTTCTGGGACAGCTGACAAAATGGATGTGAGAGTGGGTAGGTTTTATACCTTCTGGATTCCTGTGGGGTCGTGTAGGGGTCATGGCTGGCTCTATAGGCAAAGGGTGGAAATGCAAATCCTAGGTGTTTGCCTGAGCTAATCTTGTCAACCTTTGGCTTGCCTAATTGTCTTGCTTATCTGGAGTTTCTGTCTGACCCAGTCTTTCTGAATGGATGACCAAATTTGCATTTCTAAAAGCTGGCCTCCTTGGTTTCTGCTTGGGGCAAGCAGGGGGGTTGGTGCTGATTTCTGCTTCCCTTAAGATGCCCCCCCGCCCATTTCTCCTTTAGGGGAAATATTCTGCCTTTTTAATATTCCACAAAATATTTCATTCTTCAGGAAGGAGAGAAGGCTTCCCAAACTACTACATCACATTGGCTCTCAGTTCTATTGAATATACATAACCCCCAAAACATGGGTGAAATAGCAATAGCCCTTAGACTTATACACTGATTCACAGTGCTTTACAGCCCTCTCTAAACGGTTTATAGAGTCAGTATCTTGCCTCCAACAATCTGGATCCTCCTTTTACCCACCTCAGAAGAATGGAAGGCTGAATCAATCTTGAATTATCAAGATTTGATTAGCATGGCTCTGTCAGTTGTAACAGACAGCTATAAAAGAAAAGCTGAATGAAGAAGAACAGATGCCTCTGGCTTGCAACACTGAACAAACTTCTTGGATATACATTGGATCTCAAGACGAACCAATCATATTATCTAGATCAGTGTTTTTCAACCTTTTTTGTGCAAAGGCACACTTTTTTCATGAAAAAAATCACGAGGCACACCACCATTAGAAAATGTTAAAAAAATTTAACTCTGTGCCAATATTGACTATAGGCAGGTGTTTTTCCCACGGCACACCTTACACTATGTCACGGCACACTAGTGTGCCGCGGCACAATGGTTGAAAAACACTGATCTAGATGAAGTCAAACCAGATTGCTCACTGGAAGCTGTGATAATGAAGCTATAGCTGAGATATTTGAAGGTGACATTGGAGCAGTGGTGCAGTGGCCTAGAGGTGGAGCTCTCACCTCACAATCGGGAGACTATGAGTTCGATCCTAGGTAGAGGCAAATATTTCTCTCTCTGGGCACACTGAGAATATATCTGCCGAACAAAACTCCGTGCAGGCTACAGGAAGTGCATCCGGCCATTAAAACATTCTGCTAGCTCCATTCAGATTATGTTACGTTGCTAAATGATGATGATGATGGTAATTGGGAAGATCCAATGCCTGAAAAAAAATTAAAGGCAATCAAAAAAGAGCCTATGGAAAAATGGGGGGTTTAGATGCCATTGACACAAGCAGGACAGGGGTGGGTTGCTGCCGGTGTTACTGTCGGTTTGGTGCGCCCATGCGCAGTTGCCTGTAAATAGGTTGTGCATGTGCAGAACATTAAAAAATACCAAAAAAACCCAGGCCGCAGCGAGCGGGGAACCTGTTCGGAGGTGTGGCCAGCCTGAGTCGCTGCCGGTTCTGCAACCCAGGACAATGTTCTACTACCAGTTTGCCCAAACTGGTGCGAACTGGTAGCAACCCACCTCTGAAGCAGGACCTTACAAGAACACAATCGTTACTGGTAGAGAATCCTAATGAGATAATGTTCATCAGGGTCAAAAAAAAAAGTTGGAATTATCTAAATGACTGATTAAGAAACAAAGAGACTAGAGCCATTTAACTGCGGTTTACAGAACAATAGAAACTATGGGCACAGCGGGATTATCTAAGGGGGGGCAAGTAAATATCTAAAAACATGAAACAAACTATGGAAAACCTCATTGTTATTACTAAATGGAGTACTTTATTTCATTGTGCGGGATGGATGTTGAAGTGGTTCTAGAGCAGTGTTTCTCAACCTTGATGACTTTAAGTCCTATGGACTTCAACTCCTGGCTGGGGGATTCTGGGAGTTGAAGTCTACAGGACTTAAAATCGCCAAGGTTGAGAAAACACTGCTCTAGAGCAGTGGTTCCCAAACTTGGCAACTTTAAGACTTGTGGACTTCAATTCCCAGAATTCTCCAGCCAGCTCTGGAGTTGAAGTCCACAAGTCTTAAAGTTGCCAAGTTTGGGAACCACTGCTCTAGAGGCTTACATGTCATCTTGGCTTAAAATTTATGATTGCTGCTTCAAAAGAATATTTATTTGCCACTAAACTTTCTTTAATTTAAAAGGGACACATTGGCTCAGTGGCTAAGACACTGAGCTTGTTGATCAGAAAGGTCGGCGGTTCAGTGGTTTGAATCCCTAGCGCCACGTAACGGAGTGAGCTCCCAATACTTGTCCCAGCTTCTGCCAATCTAGCAGTTCGAAAGCATGTAAAAATGCAAGTTGAAAAATAGAGACCACCTTTGGTGGGAAGGTAGCATTGTTCCATGCACCTTTGGCATTTAATCATGCCGGCCACATGATCCCAGAGAGGTCTTCAGACAGCGCTGGCTCTTTGGCTTGGAAACGGAGATGAGCACTGCCCCCTAGAGCTGGGAATGACTAGCATATATGTGCGAGGGAAACCTTTACCTTTACCTTAAACTTGCTTAGGAACAAAGCCACAGGAGCAAATTCTGCTGTATTCCTGTATCATGATTTGGAGTGAATTTAACAACAATAACAACAACAATGCTCCAGAAGGTAAGTGTATTTTTCTCTCTTCGGGGTTGGAAAACAGAGATGTTTGCATGCTTGGGGTTTTTTGGGGGGTGGGGTGGGGTTAAACTGGAGTTTGCAACCAACTGTCCAAAGGCCAGATGGAACCCCCAGACTTATTTTTGTGTAGAAAGCCCCACCATCATGACATAACATTTGGCAGCAAAGCACCCTATAAAAACAGCTCAATTTCCCACTGATTTGTGTTGGGAAATGAATGTGAAAAGGTGCGTTCTGTCTCCAATTGGCTGTTAAAAACAAACCAACCAGGGGGCTTGCAAGTACCTTAAATGCAAGGACTGTGGAGCAATTACTAGGCACAAAGGTGTTTAATAATAGATACGAATTCCTAGTGAACTCTTTTGGCATCCACTTTGGACATCTGTCATTTAGATGAGTGGGCACATTCTTAGCTCAGGGAGTTTCCATGCAGCTGCTTTGTGCGGTGTCCCGATTGGAAGCCTGTCTCTGGGTCCACATGCCATTGTTTGTCTTTGGCTACTGAACCAATTAAGCTTCGCTGTGCAAAGGGAATTCCTGGGAAGGTAAGTTTTGTAGGCTGATATGCTGGAACTTAATAGAGGGTGGTGTTCCCTTGGTGAAATTTCTTACCCTCACCTGTCTCTGATGCTCTTCCTACTTCCTACAGGAAATTAAGTGCCAAAGTGCTCTGCTACTCTTTCATCATAGTTTCCCTGGGTTGGGGATAGGAGTTATTTTGCACAATGGTGGCTTTCAAACAGTGGTGGGTTTCAAAAATTTTTAGAACCTCTTTGTGGGAGTGGCTTGCCAGCCATGTGACTGGGTGGGAGTGGTTTGCCAGCCATGTGACTGGGTGGGCGTGACCAACTTGTAAAATGTGGTGAAACTCACTTAACGCTCTTGCTTAGCAACCAAAATGTTGGCTCAGAAACTCTGGCGTTTGAAGCACGCAAGTCTTAAAGCTGTCAAGTTACAAGACCCTTGCACCCCTAACCCTTTAGAAAAAAACCCCTAGGGGTGTTCAAACTTGATAGCTTTAAGACTTGTGGACTTCAACTCCCAGACTTGTGGACTTCACTCCTCTTGCTCTTCATCTTGATGATGTGCGGACGGGCGGGGGGTGGGAGCTGGAACCGGTTCTAAACAGCACTGTAGATTTGTGGAACCTCTTCTATAGAGGAGGTTAGAACTGGCAGGAACCCACCCCTGCTTTCAAATGTCCCTTTGCAACTAAACAGGACTTGAAGAACCTGGAAGAGTGGGTGTTGGCTAGAGATTGAGGTTCTCCCCTTGATTAGCGGTTGTTCCTGTTGGTGAAGATCTCAGCATTTGGAAGATGATCGGGGCAGTGGTGGGTTGCCAATTTTTTTTTACTACCAGCTCGGGTGCGCTCGCATGGGTGGGCAGAGCCTCCTACCACCGCTACTACCGGTTCACCCAATCCAGGCTAAACCAGAGAGCAACCCACCTCTGAATCAGGGCATGTGCTGCAAATAGGGGTTTTGAGGATAACAAGACTGGCTGAATCAAATTGCTTCAGAACAGAGGTGTCAAACTTAAGGCCTGGGGCTGGATCTGGACCACGGGGGGTTTAGATCTGGCCCACAGTGCCTCTGCAAGAGAAAATGGAGCTCAGGAGGGCCGAGTGTGGCTGTCCCAGGCTCCGTTTTCACTGGCAGAGGGTTGCAGGATGCCATCACAGCCAAAAACGGAGCATGCGAGAGCCTCGTGCAGTCCTCCTGATCTCTGTTTTCACTGGTGTTGAATACTAGCGCGGGAAATACAAGCGCGAGGATAAAGGACTCCCCTTCTGATTGGTTCCCGGGCGGAGCCGGTTCAATCCTCGCCCCGATTGGTCGAGCTACTCGACGCCCCATTGGCTCCTCATTCAAACCCGGGGGTATAAACGTTTGGCGCGAACCACGCCACGTTGAATCGTAGTCGCTCTGTTCTCAATAAAGGTTGCTGTTGCATACCCGCTTGTCGCGTCCCTTCCCTTCGCTCCAAGATGCAAAACTGGCGACGAAGGTGGGATTCCGATTCCCGCGACCACGGAGTAGAACGAGCCAGCTGCCACCGCGTCTGAATCAGCACCTCAGGCTGAGAACTCCGGCAGCGAACGCAAAATTTTCTCCGCTCTCTTCCTCCCCCTCTCTGGCTCCACACCACGATGGCATCAGCGCTTCCTCCTTTCGCGCCATTCGGATCCGCCGGAGAATCATGGGACGGCTTCATGGAGCGTTTCGAGTGCTACTTAATCGCATCGAGGAACCAGGCACAGACCGACGAGGAGAAATGCAGTTTCTTCTTGTCTTGCTGTGAGCCTTCCATGTTCGCCTCTGCGAGAGCCCTGGCCGCCCCGAGGCCAGCCTACAAACTCGGGTGGGACGAGCTGATGTCCAGGCTGAGGAACCACTACGCTCCCTCACCCTCTCTGATCGCACGCCGCTTCACCTTCCGCCGCCGAGTGCAGAAGCCCAACGAATCCATCAGCCAGTTTCTAGAGGCTTTGCGCACCGTGGCCGCCCAGTGCGATTTTGCAGACCTGGAGGAGAACCTCGTAGAGCAGTTTGTATGCGGGGTTCGCGACCCGCATTTGCGCAGCCGCATGCTCCGGAACCACAAAATCACCTTGGTGCAAGCCGTGGAGACCGCGCTAGCAGAGGAGCTCTCCGAACAATCCACGGCCGACATCGAACGCCTCCAGCTGAAAACCCCCGCGCAAACCGCCGCGGGGCCTTCCACCCAGACGAACCTCGTCGACGACCTCTCTCCTGCTGAAGACGAGGAGGAGGAAACCGTCGGACAAATGAGGACGCAGCCGAAGCGGAGGCCACACCAGCAACCACCGACGCCAGCTCAGCCAGCCTCAAACGCACCTTGCCGTGGATGCGGCGGCCGCCACAGCCGCGCATCCTGCCCGTTCCGTTCTGCTGTCTGCCGCCGCTGCCGAGGAGAAGGACACCTCGCCAGGGTCTGCCGGGCTCTCGTGCCAGCCCCATCGTTCATGCAGCCCAGCGACCAGCGCCAGGCACCGCAACGCCGCCAACAGCCTCGTCCTGCGAGGCGAGCTGAGGACTGCCACTCAACCTACCAGCCCTCCAGCGCCGACTGCGTGGTCTACCAGGCTTCCCACGTTCCCGCCGGTGATCGCAAAATCAGCACCGCCGTCCGTCTCGAAGGTCAGCTTTGTCGAATGGAGGTGGACTCCGGGTCTTCCCGTTCTCTCCTATCTTGGGCCCTGTTTTCCCGCCTTTGTCCCGGGGTTCCCCAGAGCAAACTGCGCCCCGTCGGGGTCTCCCTCCTAGACTACCAGGGAAAGGGGATTCCCACGGCAGGAATATTCCACATCCGAGTGGAATACGGAGACTTTAAGGGGAAACTCCCAGTTCTAATCGTCAGGAACGATCTGCCCGCTCTCCTTGGGTTGGATTGGTTTCCCGCCTTGGGCCTCACCATAGAGGGGGTGCACAGGGTAGTTCCCCTCACCGTAGATAGCGTTCTAGACGAGTTCGCAGATGTGTTCGATGGGAAATTGGGCTGTTATAAGGGCACCCCCATTTCCCTCTGCCTCGATCCCCAGGTCGCTCCCATTAGGCTGAAGGCGCGCAGGGTCCCCTTCGCATTGAGAGCAAAGGTAGACGCCGAACTTGATAAGCTTATAGAGCAGGGGGTAATCGAGCCCGTAGATCACGCCCGTTGGGAAACCCCCATAGTCCTCCCGGTCAAACCCGACGGATCGGTGAGAATATGTGCCGACTATAAGTCGACCATCAATTTGGCCCTGCAGGCAAATCCATATCCGGTCCCCGTAGTACAACACCTACTCCACTCCTTAGGGCAAGGCCGCATTTTCGCCAAGCTAGATATGGCACAGGCCTACCAGCAGCTGCCCGTAGACGACGATGCGGCTACAGCCCAGACCATCGTCACCCACCGCGGGGCCTTCCGTTGCCGCCGCCTCCAATTCGGCGTTTCGGTTGCCCCGGGGATTTTTCAGAGCCTCATGGAGCGGTTGCTCCACGGGCTCCCAGGCGTCGTTCCCTACTTCGACGACGTCCTGGTCGCAGCCCCCTGCCACTCGGAACTCCTGAAAATACTGCGGGAGGTCCTCACACGTTTTAGGGAGGCAGGACTGAAACTAAAGCGCAGCAAATGCGAAATTGCTGTTCCCAAAGTAGAATTCTTGGGTTTCCTCATTGATGCCCAAGGCATCCACCCCACTCCTTCCAAAGTTGCCGCCATCAAGAACGCACCTGCACCCACCTCTAGGGCGGAATTGCAGGCGTTCCTGGGGCTTTTAAATTTCTACGCCCCGTTTATTCCCCACAAGGCGTCGCTGGCCGAGCCGCTACACCGACTGCTTGACCGGTCAGCGGCCTGGCAATGGGGTAGCCGTGAAGCGCACGCGTTCGCGGCTATAAAGGACATTTTGACCTCGTCGGCAGTCCTAATTCAATATAGCGACAGGATGCCCCTAGTTCTGACTTGCGACGCCTCTCCCTATGGCATAGGGGCGGTCCTGAGCCATGCCCTCCCGAACGGCTCAGAGGCCCCCATAGCCTTCTATTCCCGGACACTCTCCTCCACGGAGCGGAACTACAGCCAAATCGATAAAGAAGCCCTGGCTGCAGTGTCCGGCATTAAGCGGTTCCATGACTACCTCTATGGTAGGAATTTCACCCTTGTCACGGATCACAAGCCACTCCTGGGGCTACTGGCAGGCGACAAGCCAACCCCCCCCATTTTGTCTCCCCGCATGACACGCTGGACGGAGTTCCTAACGGCGTATTCGTATACGCTGTTATACCGTCCGGGTAAGCAGCTAGGGCACGCAGACGCCCTGAGCCGTTGCCCCTTGCCAGAGACGGACACAGCCCACGTGCCCGCTCTCTCTATTTTGTCCATCGCCGAATCCGACCTCCCCGTCTCTGCCGCAGACGTCGCAGCTTGCACAAAGGCCGACCCCATCCTATCCCAAGTAGCTTCATGGGTCTTGAGGGGTTGGCCCACGGAAAAGGTAGCGGAAGGATTCCGACCATTTAAAGCACGACAAGCAGAACTCGCCCTACACGGGGGTTGTCTTGTCTGGGGGGACAGGGTAGTGATCCCCACAGCCCTGCGGGCATGAATCCTGCCCGCACTCCACAAAAACCACCCAGGCATAGCGCGAATGAAAGCCTTAGCCCGTAGCTATGTGTGGTGGCCCTTGCTAGATTCGGAAATTGCAGACTACGTAGGCCGCTGCAGGATCTGCCAAAACTCTAGGCCGAATCCCCCCACAGCCGCCCCCCGGGAGTGGGAAATCCCTAGAGGCCCATGGTCCCGTTTACACATTGACTTCGCCGGCCCCTTCCACGGCCGAAACTTCATGATAGTAGTCGATGCTTACTCCAAGTGGGTAGAGCTGGTAATCATGACCTCCACCACAGCAGAGAGTACAGTGAGGGCCCTTCGTAAGATGTTCGCCACCCATGGGTTACCGGATGTGATAGTCTCAGATAATGGGCCCCAGTTTACCTCCACCACGTTCCAAGAATTCCTGGCTGAACAAGGAATCAGACACGCAGCCACAGCCCCTTATCACCCAGCTAGTAACGGCCGGGCGGAGCGCGCAGTTCGCTCAGCCAAAGAAGCCTTGGGCCGCATGGACCAGGGCGACTGGCAAGAAAGAGTGGCAGCTTACCTCTTGAGCCAGCACTCCATACCCTGCCCAACGACTAATAAAAGTCCCGCGGAGCTCTTGATGGGTAGGAGATTGCGAACCTCCCTAGACAGGCTCCATCCACTTTACGCAGGGGATCTGCCGAGCAACCTGGGGGCCCTCCCTTCCCACGCGTTTAAGTTAGGGGATCCTGTATGGGCCCGCTCCTTTTCTGGGGATCCACGGTGGGTTCCCGCAACCATCACAGCTCTGACCGGCCCCTGTTCCTTCAGGGTCGCTCTGGCCGACGGAACACAATGGAGGCGCCACGTGGACCAATTAAGGCGACGCCTCCCCACGGAAACAGACGGCCCGAGCCTCTCAGACACCCACTCTCAGCACGAGCCACCCTCGATGACCTCCCCCCCAATGGACCGCCTCCACCCGGGGAACGGGGGACCAGCCGATACAAACTTTTCGGACAGACGCGCCTCACCCGGCTACTCCCTTCCTCGAAGCCCTTATCGAGACTCTGAACCTACACCCCAACCAGACTGCGCGGGGCCGCTGTCGGACACTCCTGTTGCCACGGAGACGCCACCCCGGACAAATGGACATTGGGCACGGGGCCGGGGGCCAGCGCCATCTCTCGAGGCCGCGTCGCAGATTCACCGCCCCGCCACAGACACACCTCCGCCGGCGACACCCCCCCCGACGACAACCGCCGGGGAGCTACGAAGGTCGGGACGAGAACGTCGCCGTCCCACCTACTTACAAGACTATGTTTGCCCTCCTAAGGGAACTCTTTGACTAGGGGGGGGAGGGGTGTTGAATACTAGCGCGGGAAATACAAGCGCGAGGATAAAGGACTCCCCTTCTGATTGGTTCCCGGGCGGAGCCGGTTCAATCCTCGCCCCGATTGGTCGAGCTACTCGACGCCCCATTGGCTCCTCGTTCAAACCCGGGGGTATAAACGTTTGGCGCGAACCACGCCACGTTGAATCGTAGTCGCTCTGTTCTCAATAAAGGTTGCTGTTGCATACCCGCTTGTCGCGTCCCTTCCCTTCGCTCCAAGATGCAAAAACTGGCATATTTAAAGATACCAAAGTTCTAAGAGTCTCCCAGAGTTTGCCTAAATTCTTGTTCATTGTATCAATGACACTATCTAACCATCTCATCTTCTACGGTCCCTTCTCCTTTTGCGTTTCAAACTTTCCTAACATCAAGGACTTTCCCAGTGAGTCCTCTCTTCTCATTTGGTGGCCAAAATATTTGAGCTTCAGCTTCAGCATCTCTCCTTCCAACATACAGCCAGGGTTGATTTCCTTTAAGGTAAAAAGTAAAGATTCTCCCACACTTATATGCTAGTCATTTCCGGCTCTAGGGGGTGGTGCTCATCTCCATTTCAAAGCCGAAGAGCCAGCATCAGAGGTGGGTTCCTACCAATTTGCACCTATTCGGTAGAACCAGTTCGTCAAATCTACCGAACCGGTTAGAAGAGGTTCCATCAGTGGAGCCGGAAAGCAGGCCACACCTACAGAAGAGGTTCCAATTTTTTTTTGAAACCCACCACTGGTCCTTGGATATGATTATTCTACACTATCATGCTCATATTTATAAAACTCAGTGCCTCTGTGAAAGGTAAGGATGACTACTGCGTTTGTGGTGCAATCAGAACATTGCGTGTGTTGAAGTTGTTTTAACGCAAACCAAAGATGCCTTTTAAAAAACAAGTTTACATCATATTCTTATGCAGGCCAGTGCTGTGTGTGAGGTAATTTAAGGTGGTTCTGACAAGTGTCGTCAGCATCTTCATATCCGGTCATATGGGCGGCAAGCCACACCCATTCAGTTACATGGGCGGCAAGCCACTCCCACAAAGGAGGCCACATCCACAGAGTAGGTTCAAACAATTTTGGAAACACACCACTAGCCAGTGCTGTCCGAAGACATCTCCGTGGTCATGTGGCCGGCATGACTAAATGCCAAAGGCGTGTGGAACGCTGTTACCTTCCCACCAAAGTGGTCCCTATTTTTCTCCTTGCATTTTTTACATGCTTTCGAACTGCTAGGTTGGCAGAAGCTGGGATAAGTAACGGGAGCTCAATCTGTTATGCGGTGCTAGGGATTTGAACCACCAAAGTGCCGACCTTTCTGATCGACAAGCTCAGCTTCTTAGCTACTGCATCCCTTCTGTTATTGCCTTAGGATAGCCTTTTTATTGTACTATTCATCCTATTAAGAAAATATAGGGAATGTTGCAAATATTGAGGGAAAGTGTCACCTACTTGCTCTTCATTCCAACGGGAGTCAGAATGAGTCTAAGATGAGGAACAGGCCTTCTCTAAGAGGCATGCTTCATTCTTGACTTGGTAAGGTCAAGCTCAATATTTCATATGCACCAGTTGGGAAGTTGCCAAAAAAAAAAAATCAAGAGAAGAACAACAGAGAAAGATTAAGGAGAGTGGATGAGTGCACCACTCTCAGTGTTATTTATTATGTTTTTGACCTTGCAAAATTAAGATTAAGCAAAGATGCCAAGCCATGGTCTCCGTCTCTCTTTTGCAAAGGAGGAAGGGAAGCGAGTTCTACACATCAGACAAGTGAGATTGAGACCTATTTTGGATTGCTTGCCCATGCTTTTCTTAGTAATTGTTCCTTGCACAGAGTTGCCAATGCTTCTATCCAGATTTTTTTTTTTTAATGGATGCTGAAGAAGGATCAAAACAAGGATGTACAAATTTGGTTTTGGAGTCAAGTGCCAACAGTTGCACCCTACAAAGCTGTGGGTGAGATCAGAATGGAATCTAAAACAGTCTATTACATTAGCCTTCAAATATTGTTACAACAAATGATCGCTCATACATACGATTACTCTGTTTTCCATTCAATCAAATTACAAGTTTATTTATAATTTGAATTACAATATTCTAATTTATATAACCCCATTCAGAAGACTCTGAGATTTCTGCCCAGGATGTCTGAATAGGGTTATCTAATATTTTGGAGAACTGCATAGGATTCCAGATTTTGCACCTCTGATTTATATGAGATTCCTAGATGTAAGCAAGAAGATCTGAACTGCTAAAGTTGTAAACCTGTTTTTCCTCTTTGTTTGTATGGTATACCAATTAATTGCTCTTTTTTTTTCTATCCACTTTAGTGAGATAAAATATCTGCCCTTGACATCTTTTTCTATGTTTGAAGAACCTCAAATAATTTCTTCCATGTTCCTTTGTGGGTTTTAACACTTTTTTTATCAGAAGATATCTTGAACAAAATTCTCATCCATCCTTAATCCTGATCCTTTAATTATGATGGTTATTATCTACTTTACTAGGGATGCAGTGGCTCAATGGCTAAGATGCTGAGCTTGTCAATCAGAAAGGTCGGCAGTTCGGTGGTTGGAATCCCTAGTGCCATGTAACATACTTGTTCCAGTTTCTGCCAACTAGAAGTTCAAAAGCATGTAAAAATGCAAGTAGAAAAATAGGAACCACTTTTGGTGGGAAGGTAACAGCGTTCCGTGCTCCTTCGGTGTTTAATCATGCCAGCCACATGACCATGGAGACATCTTCAGACAGTGCTGGCTCTTTGGCTTTGAAATGGAGATGAGCACCGCCCCCTAGAGTCGGGAACAACTAGCACATATGTGCGAAGAGAATCTTTACCTTTACCTTTATCAACCTTAGTCCAGATTACTTGGGAAACAGAAGAACTATACCAATCTATAGCCTTTTAAGCACCTAAGGAGTGGATATAGCAAATTTCCCCAGGATTTAATAGGTTTTGTGATTTAAGAAAAAATTAATCCACATTTATTTTTATTTTTCCCATTGTTTTTTTTTTTAAATGATGCACTTGTTATTTCTTTGAGTGCCCAGTAGGTGGAAGGCAAAATCAACCAATAAAGCTTCTTTGGCTACTAAAGAATGTATGCCAACTGGCAACAAAAGGAAAGGAAATGGCAGCTTATTAACTCTTAACAAGGCATGCGATCTCCCTTTTTATGTGAATTTGGAGAGTTGTAGATGGTCAGATGCATTGAAAAATAACAAAGAGTTTGCCCTGTTGTGCATTTGTGTTGATATTTCATTTCCCCAACCCATTTCTCTATATTCTCCATCCCTTCACATTTGTGTATTTATAACTTAGGGCAGCCTTTGTACTCCTGAGGAAGTGGACTGCCATGCCTGAATAGTTATCCCATAATAAAGATGCTAACCTTGTGCCTCTTTTTCCAAGTTTCAAGGCTTGAACAGAGATTTCCTAATATATAGAATGTCCCATTTGTGCCTGAAGAAGAGAAACAGAGGCAGAAAAACAACAGCAGAGCTGTTGAATAAATTCATAGGGTTGGAGGATAGGAAATTCAAAGCATAACATGGAAACCCAGGACCAAATATGCACCACCTCCTCAAAAGTGGAGTTTCACTATCAGATCTTTGTCTTACGAAGAAGTACGTCTAAAAGGTTCAACCCTGTAAACCAAGAGATAATAATAAAAATAAACAACAATAATGGATGGAAACTGACCAAGGAGAAATTCAACCTAGAAACAAGGAGGAACGTTCTGATAGTGAAAACAATCAACCAACGGAACAGAAGTTGCCTTCGGAAGTTGAGGGAGCTTCATCACTGGAGGCTTTCAAGAAGAGATTGGATTGTCATTTGTCAGAAATGGTGTAGGGTCTCCTGCTTGAACTAGATGATCTACAAGGTCTCCTCCAACTCTGTTAATCTGTTAAACCAGGGGTTCCCAATCCTGACAACTTTAAGACGTGTGGACTTCAACTCCTGGAATTCATCTGGGAGTTGAAGTCCACACGTCTTAACGTTGCCAAGGTTGAGAACTACTGCTGTGTAGACTGACTTGGCTGAACCCATTGGAATTGACTTCCTGGTAATTAGAAGAGTTCTGATTAAAGACAGTGTTCTTATTCAGATTGAAAAAGCTGTCTTCCATTCCTACGACTATTATATTTATTAATGTTAAGGAGCATCATTGATTATCATAACATCATTAGCACAACCTGAGGTTGGACCATGGAGTATATAGTATATTGCCACAGGCTTAAGTGAGAAAAAAATATTCTACCTAAGTCAGTGTAATAATTAAGGGGACGGATTGGACAGGACAGAAACTCAGGTTCAAGTCTGAAGATATTAACATTCAGTTCCATGTATCTCAGAAGGTTGTGAGATACCCTCCCTGTATCCTACACTGATATTTTAGAGGAAATAATGAAATACAGGTAGTTCTTGATGAACAACCACAATTGAAACCAGAATTTTTGGTTGCCAAGCACCACAGGCATTATGGCAGGAGAACAGTTAGCTGAGTATGGCAGAATCACTCATGTTTGAATAAGAGACCATTACAAAAAATACCAAGATCAGATTAAGAAGTCAGATAAGGAGCCCAAAGGAGGACAACTGAAATCTGTTTCCATTTGTTCCCAAGAAAACTACATAAAGGAAATGAGTTAAAGATGTTATTTCTTAAGCTTCCCCTTAACAATGCTTATTGGGAGCAACTTCTTCAAAGATGCGTTCTTTATCTATGAAGATTCTATCAGAATTTGTTGCAGAAAAATCAAATCCAGAAAGCCCACACTGATAACTGATCCAACAGGATTCATTAACTTCTTTATATACATAATAACACATGAATAAATGTACAATACCAATAGTGGTTTCTCCAAAGTGGTAGTAGTTACAGGCAAAACACAGGCAGAGGAGTGCTTGGTTTCAGTTCAGAGTTCAGAGCTTAATACAGCTAAGCCATGCCCAGACTTCTTACTTAAGTTTCTGTTTGGAAATAAGCCTCATTGGCTGATCTTGTTACCATGTCTCTGCCAGTCCATGAATATTCTGACAGATTCTCAGTCATCCAGGTCATAGTTGTCTCAAAGGTGCTTTTTCAAAAGGTAACGGGAATGTTTTTTCCTTGTGGAAGAAGATGTTTCAAGAAGTGAATTGTCTTCTTTTTCCTCAAAAATAAAAATGGAAAAAAAAAGTCCAGTTGAGTTTTTGAAAAAAAGCACTTTGCGATTCCTTTGAGCAAAATAGCTCCTGCTTTAAAAAGCAAATCTGGGTTTTGTTTCTGAGTTTCTTCCTGCAATTTAACAACTTCTATTAGCTCCAAAATCACCCATCTACCTTATTTTGTATCCCTGAGTTCCTTCTCCAATGATAGAAAGAAAGGTGTTCTGTGTCTCATGTTGTTGTTAGTTGCAAAGCCATGTCTGATCCATCGCGACCCCATGGACAATGTTCCTCCAGGCCTTCCTGTCCTCTACCATCCTCTGGAGTCCATTTAAGCTCACTGCTTCGGTGACTCCATCCAGCCACATCATTCTCTGCTGTCCCATTACTCCTTACCAATTCTCTGCAGGAACATAGGATTCTGCCCTACGTAATGGGACCAGAGAATACAAAAAGGGCATACCCACAAATCAGTAATAATTGCTTCCCTGTGTATATGTGTGTCATGAAGCCTTGTCGTGTCACTGCATATGCTCCATGATAAAATAGCCATCATGGCAACTTGGATCCTTCTGTCGTGTTTCATCAAAATATGGAGGTGTCATCAGCCACACTTAACAAACAAGTTGTATCTCACTTCCCCCTAAAATTGGCACTCCAAACCAACAACTGAGAACCCCAGATAGGATGTTTGCCAGAGGTGGGATTTGTTGCGTCCTCCCGTGCCAGCCAACGGGCGTGGCTGGAGCAGCCATACCTGATTGGCTGCGGTGCACCCGCCGGCTGGCGGGAGAACAGACGACCACCCATTGGCTGGCCAACTGACAGCTCCGGTATATAAAGAGCTGTCAGTTGGTCAGGAGGGTCTGCATTCTGAATCCTCACTGTTAACTAGACCTGTTACAATAAAGCTGTTAGAAACCGTTACAGTTGCAACGACGACTCTCGCCTCGTTACTTAAAACTGGTGACGAGGATTTGCAACGACGACTCTCGCCTCGTTACTTAAAAGGATTCAGCTGGTTCAGACCAGTTTGGGTGAACCGGATGTTAACTTTAATCTGGTTTGCCCAACCGGTAGTTGCAAGGAGTGGCTGACCCCGCCCACCCTGCCCCTCCCCCCCAGGAGTCTCCACGTGACCTGTTTTGGATGCGAGGTAAGTTTATGGCCCATGTGGAGGGCAAAAAACAGGCCTATCAGAAGTACTGGTAGTCCAAAAATGGGCCCATTTCTGGCCACTGGAGCACGGGGGAGCCATTTTCACCCTCTCAGAGTCTTCAGGAAAGCCTTCGGAGCTTGGGAAGGCCAAACCACAATGTGACCCGTCAAAACCACGCTCGACTAAACCGCGCCCGATTAAACCACATCACTGACGTCATCAACAGGGCGACAACAGCCAGCGTGGAGAAAGAAGGGTGCTTTAAATAGTGCTTTGAAAGCAAGCCGATTCAATTTAAGGTAAGGGTTAGCTTTAGGGTTAGGTTTAGGGTTAGGTTAAGGGTTAGGATTAGGTTTAGGGTTAGGTTAAGGGTTAGGTTTAGGGTTAGGTTAAGGGTTAGGTTTAGGGTTAGGTTTAGGGTTAGGTTAAGGGTTAGGTTTAGGATTAGGTTTAGGGGGTTAGGTTTAGGGGTTAATTTTAGGTTTAGGGTTTACAGCGTGCTTCTGTCTCCGTGTTGTTGTCGCCCTGTTGATGACGTCAGCGACGCGGTTTAGGGGTTAATTTTAGGTTTAGGGTTTACAGCGTGCTTCTGTCTTCGTGTTGTTGTCGCCCTGTTGATGACGTCAGCGACGCGGTTTAGTCGGGTGCGGTTTAGTCGAGCGTGGTTTTGTGGTGGAACCAAACCACAACCCCTCCCCATGGTGCAGGAAGCCAACTAGGCCACGCCCACCCAGCAACTGGGCAGAGAACTGGTTGCTAAACTTTTTCAATCCCACCCCTGATGTTTGCAATAGGAAAAAGAGAGAAGATCCAGAACTTTGTGACCTGAGCAACACAAAGAGAAAGCTGAGGAATCGATGGACTTCCATGGACATGAATCTACCAAGTTTTAAGATTTTATCTGGAGACAAAGAACATTTTGCAGAGCGAAAGCTGTGTTGTTTTGTTTTTGAAGGCGCACACCTGATGGAAAAACAACCCATCCCCCCCCCAATATAAAAAAAGAAAAGTAGCAGCTGTTCATCAATTAGAGCAGGTTGAGCTATCAACTATTCTGGAGCCTGTGCTATAAATATCGGCGTAGTTATATTCTGATGAGCTACTGCTTTGACTGCGTGAAATAGCTGGACCTCACACAAGGCAGCTTTTCTTCCTATCTCGTTGATTTCTTAGCTCTCCTCCAACTATACTTTTAGTGTAATTTAGTAATTAGTAATTTAATAAATTTATATGCTGCCCAATCCCATAGGACTCCGGGCGGCTTACAAATACAAGAGTAAAATATAAGGGAAAACAAAAACAAATTTAAAAACAACACACCATGCACTCAAACCTAGATGGGGGCTGGACCTCAATTCATGGGTCAACAGCCCCAGGCCTGCCGGAACAGCCAGGTTTTAGTGGCTTTTCGGAAGGCCGAGAGGGTGGGAATGGTCTGGATCTCTTCGGGCAGATCGTTCCACAGGGCCGGAGCAGCTACAGAGAAGGCCTTACCCCGAGGGGTCGCTAGCCGGCATTGTCCGGTCGACGGCACCTGGAGAAGGCCCAGCCTGTAAGATCTTATCGGCCATTGGGAGGTATGTGGCAGGAGGCGGTCTCGCAGTGTCTAACATCACTCTCAGACAGGGGTGAAATGCTACCGGTTCAGGCGAATTGGTATTTCCAACGATCAGCTATGATACCCAATTTATATTAGCTAGAATCATCAGATTTCCTGCTTTATAGCTAATCTAAATCGCCTGGCACGGCAGATCCCCCCCCTTGCTGTTCTACTTACTTTTGCAGGTGCGCTCGTAAGCAGGCTCATCCCGTTTTGGTGCTCTGCGCATGCACGCTCACATTTGCGAACTGGTAGCAAAAGTAAGTTGATTTTACCCCTGCTCTCAAGAGCAATAATTGCAACTCACAATAATCCCGCGAGGGAGATCAGGCTGCGAGTAGGCACAGGAGATTGACACAATTAATATGAGTTTGTGCAAACTCCCAAGCTTCCCCCTGGAAGACAGGGGCGCCTGGCATGCTATGGTTCCTGGAATCATGAAGAGTTGGACACCACTTAGCAACGGAACCACCACAACAAGGAACAAGAGAATGAACCAAGAAGGGGGACTGGGGTGTGCGAATCTTGGTCATAAGTTATAAATGAAATGCATGCATGCATTGCACATTTGATTAACCCAAAAGTGCTTTTTCAAGAGGCAATCAGACTTTCTGGTTTTTTTCTTTGAAGACGTTGCGTTTCTCATCTAAGATGCTTCTTCAGCTCAAGAAGAGCTGAAGAAGCTTCTTGGATAAGAAGCACAGCGTCTTCAAACAGGCAAACAAACCCAGAAAGTCTAATTGCCTTTTGAAAAAGCACCTTTGGGACAAGCATGACCTGAGAATCTCCGTAGACATTTGATTAAGTAACTGAGGTAGCGGCTTCCCCATTATTGAATGTGTTCAACCAGAACCTGGACAGCTACCTGTCCGGGATATTTTGATTCGGATCCCTGCCTTGATCAGAAGATTTAGGAGACTCAGTGGATTCATTTGCTTCCAGGGTAATGGTATTGCTTTATTAATTCAATTTTTGCACCGGTACTCACCCTTCCTTTTTACAGACGCTCCAGTTACTCTCCACTCCCCATTCCATTAGAAGGAAAGGGCAGAATCAGTCTAGGTCAGTAGTTGGCAATCTTAAACACTCAATGAACCATTAAAGGTCCTAACCGGAAGCTCCCCATTCAGTTCTGGAGCTGACCGGAAGTACGGTTCCCCCCACCATAGAGTCTCCTCCTAGCACGGCGTCCTTTTTCCACTACCGGTCCTAACCAAAACCCGAAAAAGATCTCAAAAAAGTTTTTTTCAAAAGGCAACTGGACTGGAGGAGAAAATAAATTTCTTTTTTTTTTTTAAAAAAAAAGTTTTTTATTTTTAATCTCTTACATACAATTACAGGTATACATTCACATCGTTATTATTCTTATTTATATTTATCACTTTTGCACATTAATTTTTCAATATAAAAGTTTAAAATATACATTCTGGGTTGCTTGGCTTATATTATCCCATACACCTATTTTGTATTATCACCACCCTACTTTTCCTTTCTTTTCTCCCTCCCTCCTTCTCTATTTCCTTCCTCCTCTCCTTTCCCTTTCTTTCTTCCCTTGCCTCTCCTTACTCATCTCTTCCTCTTCCCCTTTCCACTCTTCTCTTTCCTCCTCTTTCTATCCCTTCCAGCCTTCCTCTCCTTTCCTCTTTCTTCCTTCCCTCTCCTTCCCTCTCTTAGGAGGAAATAAATTTCATTGAGAAAGAAAAAACTGGACTATTCCCTCCCCCACTTCTTCCTCAAGCACAAAACAGTCCAGCTGCCTTTTGAAAAAGTACTTTTGAGAGAACTATCACCTGGGTGACTGAAAATCTCCACAGACTCCCAAAAGATGATCTTTTCAAGAAAGAGCTTGTTTTCTAGTTGCTATTTTGACATCTCCGTCTCAGGATTCTGGAGTAATTACCCTGTTTTTTAAATGTGCACACAATCTTTTTCAAAATGTGTCCCTTAACTTTCTCTATTGAATTCAAGCTGAAATAGAAAAGTTTTGTCTGGGCAGCCTTGTTTAATTTCATAGCGCTAACCAGGATGATGAGGGCGAAATTGTTATTGTTATTTATTTAATCAATGTATAAGCCATCTCAATTGCCGTGTCAACTCTAAACCACCATATAATCAATACAATATATACTATATCAACCATGTGATCTATACATTTTAAAAACAAAGGGGGAGGAAGAAAAAAAAATCAATAATAACCATATCGACTTTAACAGCTCACATTAGGGTAAACTATAATCACAAATAAAAACATCAGTCAAACTATAAAAAAAACAAAAAACAAGTTCGCAAATTGCCCAGCCTGCATAAAGCATCAGTTTTTCAGAGCTTTCCTAAAGATTATCAGGATATGGTCATGTGCCACCAGCAAGATTGGTGAAGATGTTCAAAGATAAATCAGCTAAATGTAGGAAATGTCATCAGACACCTGGCTCATACTATCATACGTGGTGGACATGTGTAGAAGCAAATATATATATATATATATATATATATATATATATATATATATATATATATATATATATATATATATATATATATATATATATATATATATATTGGACAAAAATACACCCCTGGTTGGAAAGATGATACAACAACATAATGACTTGAAACCTGAAATATTCCTGTTGGGGATTTTTGCAGAAACTTATAGGAAAGAAAATGTATATCTGATTATCCATAGCAGCTAGAATTGTATTTGCACAAAACTGGAAAAGTGAAGAGACCCCTACAGAGGATAATGTGATCAGGAAAATATTAGAATGTGCAGAAATGAACAGATTAACATTGGCAATTAAAGAGAAAGAACAAACTGATTATTATACTGTGTGGGAATCATTTAATCGATGGTTAGAGAATTAATATAAGACTTAGGAATAAAAGTAGATGTGTAAAATATAGAAAATGTAGAAATAGAGTTAACATAGTTAATAGAGTTAAATAAAGAGGATTGCTATAGTATTAGACATTTAAAGTATTGGTATTAAGCTAGGAATAGATCAAATAATGAATATGATTGCAAATATTAAACGCTTTTGCACAAAATATTTGTACCCGGATGACACACTGTTTAATGGAAGATGGATTGCCTATATTAAAATAAAATAAAATGTATACACACAAAGACACACACATACATACATACATATACATATGTACATACATACATATGGACCAAATCCTTTATACATATAAAGGATCCTCTGTGTGTGTGTGTGTGTGTGTGTGTTGTGTGTGTGTGTATAAAGGATTTGGTCCATGTAGACTTTATCATTAGCATTATCCTGTCAGGAATTATGGAAGGAACCATGTAAGGCTATCTCCACATTGGTCAAGGAGACAAGTGTCTTCCCATTCTCTGTAGCCAGTATGGAGTCTCACCAGGCTAGTGAAGATGGAATGATCTGCCTGGAATTCCTGATAAGTGAAGATGATCAGGGAAGCTATCAAAACAGTTTTACTATTTTCTTCCTAGAACAATTGAATGTAAGTGTGGCTTTGGAATTAGATGATGAAAGAGGCTCCTTTTCATAAGGCAGTGGTTCCCAAACTTGGCAACTTTAAGACTTGTGGACTTCAACTCCCAGAATTCTGCTGGCTGGAGAATTCTGGGAGTTGAAGTCCACAAGTCTTAAAGTTGCCAAGTTTGGGAACCACTGTCATAAGGCATCTTCAGATGGTGATGACCACGTATGCCAAAGTGGCTATGGGAATTCTGAATCATCCAGGTCATGATTGTCCCAAAGGTGGCTTTCTAAAAGGCACCTGGACTTGGTTGGGTTTTCTTTTCTTCTTCTTCTTTGAAACTGTTTTGCTTCTCATCCAAGAAGCTTCTTCAAGATCGGAATTGAGCAATGAATTAAACTGAAGTGAACTGAAGAAGATTCCTGGAAGATTCCCCCATTGGATTTTCCAGAGAAGGAGCAAAAACAACAAGAAAGTCCAGTTACCTTTTGGAAAAAAAAACAAAAACCTTCCAAAGTGGTTGTTTTCAATTGGAAACACAATGACTTGTTCTGGGTTTCTACCTGTAATGAGGCTTTCACCTGTACCTGAGCGTTCAGTCAGCTTGTCAGCTACCAGTTAAACCCATCAGTTTCTCAAACGTCTCAAAAACGACAGAAATAACCACCCGCTTCCTGTGCCTATTATGGAACTTTTAAAATGCCTCTGCAGGGGAGCTGAAATTAGCCCAAAGTGCTGCTTCCCTTCTTCTTAAAAATTACAAAAGCATTCCCAAAGTTATTTTTAATAAAATAAATCATTGGTAAATGGGAAGTAAATGATTGTCTTTAGTCTCTTTAGCGCTTTGCTCAGCAGGAGAACCAAGATCAAGGCTATTCTGGAGCCCAGAAGAGATTGGCAGGAAGGTGGAAATCTAAAAACTGACATTTTCTTCCATGTGGAAGGGGACTTGGCTGAGGCTGCCAAGAAAGGACGGGAGGGCGGAATGGACACAGAGAGGCACAGGCTACCAAATGTTACTGCTTGCACAATTTTAATTTCCAGGGAATCACGTTTATTCTGCTATCTCCCTGATGCTTTTTAGGTAAGGTAAAGGTTCCCCTCGCACATATGTGCTAGTCATTCCCGACTCTAGGGGGCCGTACTCATCTCCATTTCAAAGCCGAAGAGCCAGCGCTGTCCGAAGACGTCTCCATGATCATGTAGCTGGCATGACTAAATGCACAGAACGCTGTTACCTTCCCACCAAAGGTGGTCCATATTTTTCTACCTGCATTTTTTACCGTGACCCGACAAATGTGCGCACGACAAAACCGCAACGTCGAAATCGCGCCTACAACAGGGCACCGACAAAACCACACCCACAAAAGCGCGATTAGGGTTAAGGTAAGGGTTAGGAATAGGGTTAGGTTCAGGGTTAGGTTTAGGTTTAGGTTTAGAGTTAGGGTTATTACGTTGTTTTCACGTTGTTTGTTGAAGGCACGCTTTTGTTGGCGCGCTATTGTCGGCGTGCTGTTGTGGGTGCAATTTCTACGTCGTGGTTTTCTCACCGTGCTTCTGTCAGCGCGCTTTTGT
This sequence comes from Thamnophis elegans, assembly GCF_009769535.1. Taxonomy (NCBI): domain Eukaryota; kingdom Metazoa; phylum Chordata; class Lepidosauria; order Squamata; family Natricidae; genus Thamnophis; species Thamnophis elegans. Next base: position 13,238,316 of record NC_045552.1, on the reverse strand, counting down.
CGTGCGCGCATTTGTCGGTGAACTATTTTTTATGTGCTTTCGACCTGCTAGGTTGGCAGAAGCTGGGACAAGTAACGGGAGCTCACTCTGTTACGTGGCGCCTGGGATTTGAACCGCTGAACTGCCAACCTTTCTGATTGACAAGGTCCGCATCTTAGCCACTGAGCCCTTATACTTATTAAGAAATCCATTTTATGAGCTTTTCCTTGGATCGATACTCTTTAAGGCTGGGTTCACCTTAATACGCTAAACTCAGATTAGCCAAAGACAATACTTGTGTTCCTGCAACATGAAGCACTCAAACCATGTTGCAGTCGAATGTGATTGTCTGGATCACACCGCCATGCCAAGATAATGGAAAGCCCTGCTAGGTAGACCAGATCAGGAAATTAATCTCACGGGAATGCTAATGCTTCCCTTAATCCTCCAAGGAAAGATTGAAGGCAAACGAGGATCAGGAAGAAGAAGAACATCATGACTTCAAAATCTAAGGGACTGGTTTGGGCAAAACTCAACCGCACTTTTTCGTACGAGTGTGGATAAAAATAGGATCGCCAACATGATCGCCAATGTCCGATGACGGATATGGCACAAGAAGACAAAGAAGGAATGCTAAATCCACTTTCCTTGAGATTGGCTAGAACACAGTCAAATTTTAATTGCGATGCATTGTACAATTATTACTTGGAAAAAGACAAATTTCAAGAGCTCATTCACCCTGTTTCTCTGCCCACTTATTTGGTGGAGAGGTTTGGAAGCCATTGGTATTCAGCTCCGCTTTGGCTCCAACAGGAGTTTGATGAGGTCTTTTTTTCATTTCTAATCACCAGAAGAGCTTTCTGTTTTAATTTTTAAAGGGTAGAAGCAGTGGTGAAATTCAATTTTTTTTTACTACTGGTTCTGTGGCCGTGGCTTGGTGGGCATGGCAGGGGAAGGATACTGCAAAATCTCCATTCCCTCCCCACTTCTGGGGGAAGGATACGGTAAAATCCCCATTCCCTCCCCACTCCTGGGGGAAGGATGCTGCAAATTCTGCATTCTCATCCCAGTCCTGGGGGAAGGATACTGCAAAATCTCCATTCCCTCCCCACTCCTGGGGAAGGATATTGCAAGATCTCCATTCCCACCCCAATCTGGGATCATCAGGTTTGCCGGTTCTCTGGACTACTCAAAATTTCCACTACTGGTTCTCCAGAACCTGTTAGAACCTGCTGAATTTCACCCCTGGGTAGAAGGGACAAAAGAATTGTGTAATCTGGTAGCAGCCTCAGGAGTTTCCAATGGCTAATGTTAGTGGAGGATGTGGGTTTTTTTGACATACGGGGGATTGTTTTTTTACACTGTTAAAAGAAGGGGAAAGAAGGGTCCCCCTTGTCCTTAAAATACTGAATAGGGACAAGAAATCATGTTAGATCATTCAAGTACGACTTAGTTTAGTCAGTTTTCCTTTTTCTTTTAAAAAAAATCTGATGGGCACAAGGTAAGGAGATGCTGCCATATCCTACATTCTGGTGAACCTATGGCACAGGTGCCAGAAGTGGCATGCAGAGCCATCTCTCCAGGCATGTCAGCTGTCACCTGTTGCCGAGGTGGTGCAGTGGTTAGAGTGCTGTACTGCAGCCACTTCAACTGACTGTTATCTGCAGTTTGGCTGTTCAAATCTCACTGGCTCAGGGTTGACTCAGCCTTCCATCCTTCCGAGGTGGGTAAAATGAGGACCCGGATTGTTGGGGGCAATATGCTGACTCTGTAAACCGCTTAGAGAGGGCTGAAGTCTAATTGCTATTGCTATTGCTATTCCAGGTTTTGGCGCACACATGCATGCCAGCCAGCTGTTCTTTGCACATGCATGCATGCCAGAAAACGGAAGGCCAGGTGACCAGTGTGCATGCGTGTGTTGGAAACCAGAAGCTCAGTTTCCCAACATGAACATTCACGCCAGGGAGCTGCTCTTCTAGTTTCCGGCACTGCCGCATGCGCACACCAGGAAGCTGCTCTTCCGGTTTCCTGTGCTCCCCCCCACCCCGCACGCTCCCGTTCCAGCACCCGGTGCCGAAAAGGTTAACCAACGCTGCTCTAGGATAACATTTGCTTGTCTTATCCGGGTGTCCTGTTCTTATTTTTATGAACTCTCAAGCAAGAAAGGGGACAGGTGCCTATATGGCCCTGTGCACAGGTAACAGGTAGTGCCCACAATTGGGCAACTCTTGAAGGAAGGACAGGTTCTTGGTCAATGGTGGGAGTACAGTTAGGACGCTCATCCTGTCCACATGCCTTGATTACAGAATAGCCAGTCAAATCATTTTAATGAGTTCTGACTGCTGCTGTGAGCAGACAGTAACTATGGTAACTTCTTTCCAAAGTAACACACACTCTGTGTGTGTGTGTGTGTGCGTGTGTGCTTGCCTGTATGTGTGTCACAGGACTTTTGTTTGAGGATGGGGAGGTGATTGGAGGAGAGCAGGGAAGATGGCAGTTCCTTTGGGAATTTCAGGTTCATTTGCATCAAGGATTTGGAGGAAGAAACAGCACAGAGAGGCTCCAGAGACTCACAATCCCTCTTTAATGAAATGATCTGTGCCCCAGTGTTTCCGACTCTGTGTTCCAATTTGCCATGCGTTGGACTCAAATGCCCATCTGGGAACATCAGATCGCACTGGCGTTCTATCAATCCTGGGCTTAAGTCAACATAGGGTTGGTGAGGCACATGGGTGTATTTTCAGTGGGACAGGGGTATGTAATTCATCACGTGCTAAGACTGGCATTTAGATGTAGACCCTCAGGTGGGAGCACCGCTGCTTAGCATCCCTAAAAAAGTTGCTTGTGGGAGATTAGGTGGAGACTGAGGGAGGAGTCAAATGTGCTATCAATTTGGAGTGCCTTCGCATCCGCAGGAGATGTAAGTCACTTGAATTCCATTGACTCTTATCTACCGCCAATTTGCATTTGACCATTAGTAGTTCAGATACTTGTAGAGAGCACCAGCATGCAATAAATCTATATATTCGTTTGTGAGCGGCGGCGTGGTGGCCTAGAGGTGAAGATGCTCACCTCCCACTCAGAAGGTTGAGAGTTCAATCCTTGGCAGCGACAGATTCTATTAGGGCATACAGAGAAAATATCTATTCTGTTCTACAGTTATTCTAATTTCTAATTCAGGGCTCAATCGCATGGTAAGTTGAAGACTTGTATTCTTCCATTACACGGTGTCAAACTCACCAGATCATGTTGCTGTCACATGGCGTTTCATGACATTTCCCCCATTCGCGGAGCTGGGGTAGGCGTGGCCTGTGTGTGAGAGGCATCTGTCCTGTAGGCCGCCAGTCTGACATCCTTGTTTTATATGTTTACCTAGCAAGAAGCAGAATGGGAGCCAAAATAAAGCATTCCACCAGCACCACAAGTAGAGTGAATCCAAAAAGATGGTCTGTGCATTTATTTATTTTTATTAAATGTATAAGTGATGGTGGCCTATCTCATCAGATCTTATCCCCAAACCCATAAATCCATCACATGGTCCAACCTTCTTCGGCCACGCTGGCATCTCCACCCAGTTGGTTCCAGTCAGGTGCAGAGGTGCGGAGACAAAAGATGACCTGGGGCTTCTAGAAAGGAATGACAACAACACATTCCACAATTCTACTCCTTTCTATTCCCCCCTCCCAACTACTACACTAATGAAACAGCATAAAGAAATAATAGAGAGTGTGGCAGGCCAAAGATCCTAAAAAGGAATATGACTGCAGGCCTGACACTATTTCTAACTCATTGAAGAGAGAACACACCTTCAACTTTCTCTTGCTTTAAATCTGCAATTTTCTCTCACTGGCCCTGCAGGATGGTCATAGTATAGAAGCATTTGAAGGACCATAGATTACTTCTCGTAATCTAAGACAGGGGTATCAAACTCACATCATCACGGCGGTATCACGTGATGCATTGGGACTTTCTCCCTTTGCCAAACTGGGCATGGGCGTGGCCAGTGCGTGACGCATCCATCCTGCGGGTTGGGAGTTTGACAGCCCTGCTCTAAGAGATAAGTTGGCATCATCTCTTAGATGTCTAAGAAAATCTTTTTTGCCTGAAAGAAAAAAAAAAGTTCTTGATGTCTAATATTATTTGATGTTATCAACGCTGCAATTTACCCAGACAAATTATCACTACACCAAATTGCATAAGCAATTACATTTATTTTTAGAAAATCATTGCTGGGTAGCCTATATTATACCATCAGTTGCATTTGATCGGGTTGATATGGTCCCACAGCAGGTTTGGGGAAACTGTGGCACTTTGAATATTGTCATCTTCCAGTTGGGGTCAATTACCATTAATTCATAATCAAAATAGGAAATATAATCTGGCAATATTTTAGAAGCTTCAGCTTGCTCTTTTCATTTTTTGTTATTTCATATGTTTCATTACTTGATCACTGGCAAATTATATGTGAAATTACTGATCCAGTGAATAATTCATATATAAGTTGGTTCAGGCTTGGAAGAGCTGCAGTTTTCTTGCTTTTGAAGAAGTATATGAGCTCAGTCTTAGCTATCAGCCAACATATCCACATCTGCAAATTTGCAGGTCACAATTTAAAAAAAAGTATATTGAGAGAATATATATATATATATATATATATATATATATATATATATATATATATATATATATATGTGTGTGTGTGTGTGTGTGTGTGTGTGTGTGTGTGTGTGTGTGTGTGTGTGTGTGTCTGTGTCTGTGTCTGTGTGTCTGTGTCTGTGTGTTTCTGTGTCTGTGTGTATTTGTGTATTTGTGTGTGTGTGTATATATATATATATATATATATATATATATATATATATATATATATATATATATATATATATATATATATATATATCTCTTTGTGTGTGGGGGGGTATGTGTGTGTATGCATATTTATATGTATATGTATGTATAGGTGTATGTATGTATGTGTGTGTGTGTGTGTGTGTGTGTGTGTGTATATAGATAGATAGATAGATAGATAGATAGATAGATAGATATAGATATAGATATAGATATAGATATAGATATAGATATAGATATAGATATAGATATAGATATAGATATAGATATAGATATAGATATAGATATAGATATAGATATAGATATAGATATAGATATAGATATAGATATAGATATAGATATAGATACAGATACAGATACAGATACAGATACAGATATAGATATAGATAATAAAAATGAAGGGATGCGGTGGCTCAGTGGCTAACACGCTGACCTTGTCAATCAGAAAAGTCGACAGTTCAGGGGTTTGAATCCCTAGTGCCGTGTAACAGAGTGAGCTCCCGTTGCTTGTCCCAGCTTCTGCCAACCTAGAAGTTTGAAAGCACGTAAAAAATGCAAGTAGAAAAATAGGAACCACCTTTGGTGGGAAGGTAACAGCATTCTGTGCACCTTCGGCATTTAGTCATGCCGGCTACATGACCACGGAGAGGTATTTGGAGAGCGCTGGCTCTTTGGCTTTGAAACGGAGATGAGTACCGCCCCCTAGAGACAGGAAGAACTAGTACATATGTGTCAGGGGAACCTTTGCCTTTTATACAAAAATGCCTTGTTGCATTCCTGTTGAAGCAGCCTAAAAGCCTGTGAAGTAAATAAACCCATGTTCTCTTCTATTGGAATAAATAAATCCATCATTAAATCTTCTCTGAGAGAATGCAGAAAACGACACTCTACTGCGGGGGATATAATTGGCAAAAACCTTTCTGCAGTGGGCAAAACATTAAAAAAAAAACCTGTGTGTTGGAAGAAGTCTGCACCAGTATTGACCCATTTTAGTGGAAACTTTAAAAATAAACTACTGAGGTGTGATGAACCGAGTTTGACAGCTACATAAAAATGGGAAACAGAGAATTCCTGCAACTGACAGATTTCTCCTCCTAACTCAGGCATCCTCTTATGGGTCTTTCAGTCTCGGATACCCGATGCTTCAGCTGTCTGGCTTTTCTGCTTTGCTTTTGAAGAGATGGAGTGAGATTTGCATTTTTATTTTTATTTTCTATTTTTGCGTGTCTCCTGTCCTTTTTCCCCGAGATGTTTCATCTCGGACATAACAACAAACTGTTCCCTTTGTTCTGGAGAAGGGGAAACTCAGTTCATCTGCTATCCTGATGCTAATTGAGAGCCTTCACAGCTGTTTCAAGGATGAAGAGCTAGACAAAAGGGAGGAGTGGAAGATGTGTGTGTTTCAAAAGGCACAGTGGCAACACTGCAATAATAACAATAACCACGAGCTCCAGCAGGGCAAATGTTTTGAAGGACGTGAAACTCCTTCCGGTGAGAAACAAGAAACGAAGCACCACTGGCAAAAACATGTATGTGTGTGTGAGAGAGAGAGACAGAGTAAATGAGGAGTGACCCTTTTCTCAGTTGACTTCTGTTGGTAAACATTCAGGATTTTTGCTGTTACAATGGCTGAAAGCAGAGGTGGTATTCAGCCAGTTCCATCCCGTTTGGATGAACCGGTAGCAGCGGCGGCGGGAGGTGCCACACACCCGCCCCGACATAATGCGTGAGGTCTGTGCATGCACAGATGAGGCATATGTGAGCAAAGTGCACGGACGCAGCAAGCACGCTCACATATGCCAACCGGTAGGGAAGGTAGGGACACTGAGCTTGTCGATCAGCAAGGTCGGCAGTTCAGCAGTTCAAATCCCTAGTGCCGCGTAATGGAGTGAGCTACCGTTACTTGTCCCAGCTTCCTGCCAACCTAGCAGTTTGAAAGCATGTAAAAATGCAAGTAGAAAATTAGGAACCAACTTTGGTGGGAAGGGAACAGCATTTCGTACATTTAGTCATAGCAATAGCAGTTAGACTTATATACCGCTTCATAGGGCTTTCAGCCCTCTCTTAGCGGTTTACAGAGTCAGCATATTGCCCCCAACAACAATCCGAGTCCTCATTTTACCCATCTCGGAAGGATGAAAAGCTGAGTCAACCCTGAGCCGGTGAGATTTGAACAGCCGAACTGCAGAACTGCAGTCAGCTGAAGTAGCCTGCAGTGCTGCATTTAACCACTGCGCCACCTCGGCTCATGACGGCCACGTGACCATGGAGACGTCTTCAGACAGCACTGGCTCTTCAGCTTTGAAACAGAGATGAGCACCGCCCCCTAGAGTCAGGAACGACTAGCACATATGTGCAAGGGGAACCTTTACCTTTAAGGAAGGAAAGTGAATCCCACCTCTGGATGAAAGGCATTCTGATCCTCTTACATATAGCCTAGGGAACTTGTGATCTTCCAGATTAGGAATGGAGGAAATTTTTAGTTCAAAATTTTGAACCAATACACAAATGGCTAAGTTGTCGTTTGGAATTTGAGGTTCTCTGAGTTCTGCACTTCCATTTATCAATCTTTTAAGTATTTACCTTTCGAGGCAGGAGTGTCAATCAAGGCCCAGGGGCAAGATCCCGACCACAGGGTGCTTAGATCTACCCTATGGGGCCACTCTGGAAACAGTAAAGGTTTGTCACCAAAGCCTGACTAAGAGAAAGAATCTGGCTCCAAGTCACTCAGCAGGCTTTCATGCCTAAAACAGGACTAGAACTCTCAGTCTCCTAGTTTCTAGCCTTGCACCATAATAATTAGCCCAAACTGGAAATTTGACAGCAGGGGAAATAAAGAAATGTGATATAGGGCATCTGTAAATAAGTAGGATAGAAAAATGTTGAGAATTTACAAAAAGAAAAAGAAAGAAAGAAAGAAAAAAGAAAGAAAGAAGGAAGAAGGAAGAAGGAAGGAAGGAAGGAAGAAATAGAGAAAGAGGAAGGAAGGAAGGAAGGAAGGAAGGAAGGAAGAAAGAAAGAAAGAAAGAAAGAAAGAAAGAAAGAGGAAGAAAATAAACTTGTTGGTTGCAATCATCCCAAGCAGAACGTAATGCCAATGTCAGATAGGAAGTCACCAAACTAATTTCTTGCATTTCTGCTTGTAATTGAACATCTCCTTCATGGTCTTTTAAATGTTTGTTTCAAGTACACCCATAATTATTGGAATTAGAATCTTTGTTCCTGTTTTTAGCCATCCTTCCTTTCCACAGGGAACAACTGATAGAGTTTTATAGCTCTCCCCTCTCCCCACATTCTTGGAGAGAAATATCAGTGCTTGTCTCCATCTGCAAGATGCTAGGTACAAGAAAAGCAATGTTCTAAATTAGGCAAGGAAAACCAAAGGCACAGGTATGGAATAGGTGGTACCTGGCTCAATTGCAGGAATTGCAAGAGGGATCCTAGTAGGCAATCACTTAAACATGAGCCAGCAGTGTGCAGCAGCTGCCAAAAAAGCCAACACAGTTCTAAGCTGCATTAACAGAGGGATAGAATCAAGATCATGTGAAGTGTTAATACCACTTTATAATGCCTTGGTAAGGCCACACATGGAATATTCCGTCCAATTTTGGCCCCCACAATATAAAAAAAAACATGTTGAGACTCTAGAAAGAGTGCAGAGAAGAGCAACAAAGATGATTAGGGGACTGGAGGCTAAAACATGCAAAGAATCCTTCCAGGAATTAGGTATGTCTAATTTAATGAGAAGGTCTAGGGGTGACATGATAGCAGTCTTCTAATATCTAAGGGCTGCCACAAAGAAGAGGGGGCCAGCCTATTCTCCAAAACACTTGAAGGGAGGAGAAGAACGATGCATGGAAACTAATCAAGGAGAGAACCAACCTAGAACCAAGAAACTTCCTGACAGAACAATTAATCAGCTTCTTCAGATATTGTCAGACCTCCTAGGGAACCACCTGGATTGAAAGGAGACGTTAAGGACAGTTGTGGTTTTCAAAAACTTTGGTGCAACCCACAGAGAACTTCCAAAGTCATTACCCTACCTAAATGTAATATTAACCCAAAGATCTGGAACCCTGATACTGTGGGTGTCAGGGTTCCAAGCGATACACCCATAGCAAGCAGAACTCCTCAAAAAATAAGCTGTATTGGATATATCATATTGGCACAGATCTCGTGAAAACCGACTCCGAAGTTTCCCGTGGTTTTCACCTAATCAAAAGTAAAAGTTTTTCCCCTTCCCCAAACAACCAGTCACATGATCCAATCAAGGTGCTGTCCAGTTGCCTGGTAACTTCGCTCCTCCTCTCTCTGACCTCCTGTGGAAATGTCCTTGGTTCCCAGGAGGAAGCATTTTATTTTGGATACAAAACCCCAGCTATCTCTGTCCCCTCCCTCCCCTCTCTAGCCCTCAGCTCCAGTGTGGCAACACTGAAGCCTTCAAATGACCTCGACCGGGTCAGTTTCAGGTTGACAGTGGGCTTGTAACTGAAGGCATGCATTTTAACTGCAGCTAAACTGCTTATTCCTTTTGAAAGACAGGGAGTGTCTGAACAATGTAACTTGGAAGTACTGTTGCATCACCCTTTTTAATGAGCCCACAGACTCTTTATCCAGAGAGAGTATCCTTTACCCTCCTGTGTATCAATTTACCTGCAAGTAAGCAGAACAGGTATTGGCATGCCTGGAGCTTTGCAAATTACCCATGTGCTTTCAGTCAAGATTTGCAGCTAATACTTTTGCCTCTCATTTGCAAGGCAAAAGAAAAGTCTTATGAGGTACCAAGGGGATAATCAGCCATCAATATCCATAAATTTTAGTCTTCCCACAACCATCTGAGCTGAGGCTCAAACCAGTGTTATTAGATCTTGGTAAACTAATCACGTGTGTGCCCTACACGCACTTGGTGAATTTGGCATTGGCCTGTTTTCTTTGTTTGGATGACAATGGCGTGTTTTCCAACCCTACCAAAATAGCGGTTTAATTAAAGGAATATCTACATTAAACGAAACCTATGCAATTTATATTCCTCATCTCTCTCCACATTATAATATGTGCTAGCAAAAAAACCCACCCTACTTTGGTATAAGCAGATGCATAAATGTAATCAGCCTCTTTTTGTGCAGTGCTGTGCAGACGATGCTCAATTGGCTTCTGTAAATCAGGGAAGTTTTTCAAGACGGCATCATAACTCAATCCTGCTTACAGTCATATCGACATCATCTTATTGGGGTTCAATCCAGTGTATGTATCCTGAATACAATTCTAAGCAAAATGCACGCCAGCCGGTCACAATATATGGTCAGAAGGGATTTTTAAAAAATATTTTGGGTACTTGTGCACTGCCTTATTAATGAGGATCGTAATAAAATAATCAATATACCATAGAAAGAGGAAGGATGCAAAAACTATTGTCCCCCGTTTCATCACCCAACCTAGGTAGCATCGTCAGATGTTTCAAGGGAAATGGAAGTTCACTATATCTTTCTGAAAGGAGCTTCAAGGCCAACCAGAAGGCAACTGCCTACCATATCTACACCTGAAGTGTGACATCTTGTTTGAATTCGATTGGACATGGGAGCCAGTGATAGGAGGCAACTAAGGGAGGGAAAAGTCAGACTTGGGGATTTTGGTGTGCGATTTTCAGTTCTGGCTACGCACTACTGTAATTCACTTGACTTCTAGCAAACTACCGTATTTTTCAGAGTGTAAGACACAGCTTTTTCCCTCAAAAAAGAGGCTGAAAATCTGGGTGCATCTTATACACAAAATACAACATTTTTGCCTCCTGAACCCGACCCCCTTTGCCTCCTGAACCCCACCCCCTTCAAAATGGCCATGGATAGCCTTTAGGAGGCTTCTAGAGTGCTCCTGGGGCTGGTGAGGGCAGAAATGAGTGAAAAAATGGGCTGGTTTTTGCTCAATTATGCCCCCCTCCAGCCCCCAGGAGCACTCTATAAGCCTCCTAAAGGCTATTCATGCCCTTTTTTTTTGACAAAAAACGAGCCCGTTTTTGTGAAAAATGGGCCAATTTTGGGAGGTTTGCAGAGTGCAAAACCTTTTTTAAAAAATTTGCCTCTTCAAAATCTTGGTATGTCTTATGCTCCGGTGCGTCTTATACTCCGAAAAATACAATACACAACAAATGGAGTTAAGGATTGTTCTTAAGTAGAGGTTCAAGCTGAGACCGATCTGACACTTGATTTCCTAAAGAACTTGTATTGGCCATGATCTTGCTCACCTGTAAAGCCAACCTTCAAAGTAGACTCCCGTATCTGAGTCACAGCAGAGTGCAGTTGCTTTTCTCCCTTGATCTTCTCCTGGGCAGGAGAAGCATAGTCAATGCAAAGCAGTTCTTCACCACGGCCCTTAATGGAACACATGGTGCATTGATACGGAAACCTCCTTCTCATTCCCAGTAATGACATTGGCAGAGGCAGCTCCTGTCTCCTCCTGCGGCTGCTTTCCCCCTCCGCTTCCAAGCGCCCTTGATATTTCCTTTCCCTTCATCGACAGCTTTTAATGGGATGACTCTTTTTTGCCAGGAGATAGAATCCAATGTGTTCACAGCGGCTGTCAAAGGCACCCTGGCTGCATCAACAGCCTCCCATGTGGTCTCACAGTTAAAAACATATATACACGCAACAGACACAACTGTCACCGATATACCAGAATCATCATTAGCGCTTGATCTTCTCAACACATGGGAAGTGCCTCAGCAAGTTATTTTCATCTCCAATCCCTCTTTTAAAGCCTAACATTGAGTCTGTGTGTGTGTGTGTGTGTGTGTGTGTGTGTGTGTTGCATTCCCCCAACCTCTTGGAAAGAGACTGCCAAAAACTGGTAGCAGACTTACTTGAAGCAATAGCAGCTTTTCTGTAATATTCTGGTAGCCAGAAGCCTCCTGGCTTGACAACCATTGCTTCATCGCCTGATTCTATTGCCCTTCTGAAAAGCTAAAAGGCCCCCAAAGAGGAAATTGAAAAAGAGAGAATGAATACTTTAGGATTCAAAAAGAAAAGGAGAAAAAAGACAACAATAAAATTAGGCTTCTCCTCCGCCTATCCCAGGGGTCGCCAACCTGTGGCTCTGGAGCCGCATGTGGCTCTTTCATCCCTCTGCTGTGGCTCCCTGTCGCCAGTTGGTAAAAGGAAAAAGGATGCCGCGCTAGGAGGAGACACTACAGTTGAGGAACTGGGCTTTTGGTCAGCAGAGGAAAAAGGATACTGCACTGGGAGGAGACTATGGTGGGGAAGCCGGACTTCCGGTTAGCTCCAGAATTGAAAGTGGGGGGGGGGGGCTTCCAGTTAGGACATTTGTGGCTCTTTGAGTGTTTAAGGTTGCCAATCTCTGGCCTATCCCCATACCAACAAAATTCCAGAATAAATGTTTATTTCAAGGCTGGATCTCAACTGATGCTCTTCGTAGGTTTACCTCTCTAAACACCAAACACATGGACATTCCAACTAGCCTAGAGAAGAAGAATTCATGGACTCTTTGGTAAATCTCAGAGTAAGTCAATCTTTTACTTGTTAAAAAACAACAAAAATGGGCTGTTCTTCATTTTTTTCAGATTTCACGTCTAACTATCCAGTAACAGCAGCTGGGGAAAGAACTAAAACTGGATCACCGAAGACTAAATTAGTGGAAAGAAACTGTAAAGGGCAACAAGGCTGAATGATGCCACAAAGCCATTGGTGGCCTCAAGTGAAGAGGCCTCGCAAAAGGAGACTTTCTAAATGTCTATGGCAGAAGTCTTCAAATTTGGCAATTTTAAGACTTGTGGACTTCAACTCCCAGAATTCTCCAGCCAGCTATGCTATGCTTAAAGTTGCCAAATCTGGGGACACCTGGTCTATGCAGATTGCCAATCATCCAGGTCATGGTTGTCCCAAAGGTGCTTTTCCAAAAGGCAACTGGACTTTCTTGGGTTTTTATTCCCTTGAAAACACTTCACTTCTCATCCGAGAAGCTTCTTCAGTTCAGTTCTCCAAGAATGGAGGAAGCTTCTTGGATGAGAAGCAAAATGTCTTCAATGAAAAAAAAAGAAAGTCCAGTTGCTTTTTGGAAAAGCATCTTTGAGATGCTCTAAGTCTTCTATTCTATTGCACTAAAACAGGGATCAGTAACATGTGGCTCTAGAGCCGAATGTGGCCCTTTCATCCCTCTGCTGTGGTTCCCTGTTGCCGGTCAGCTCCACAATTGATAGGGCTTTCAGTTAGGACAGGAAGAGGAAAAAGGATGCCACACTAGGAGGAGACTCTATGGTGGGGGAACTGGACTTCCAATCAGCAAAGGAAAAAGGATGCCACACTAGGAGGAGACTCTATGGTGGGGGAACTGGACTTCCAATCAGCAAAGGAAAAAGGATGCCACACTAGGAGGAGACTCTATGGTGGGGGAACCGGACTTCCGGGCGGCTCCAGAATTGAATGGGAGGCTGCTGCTGTGGCCTAGAGGTGGAGCTCTTGCCTCGCAATCAAGAGGTTGTAAGTTCGATCCTAGGTAGAGGCAGATGTAGGGTCTCCTGCTTGGGCAGGGGATTGGACTAGATGACCTACAAGGCCCCTTTCAACTCTGTTAAAACTTCAGATTAGGACCTTTGTGACTCTTTGAATGTTTAAGGTTGCCAACCTCTACACTAAAAGGAAAACAATAAAAACTTGTCCTGATCTTGGACTCTATTTTTTGTTGATGTCAATGCCTGCCTTTTGCCATCCATCAGACAAAAGCTCATCAATACAATGATGTGCTAACAGATCTGTTTCTGAGGGCTGGGCCAAACAGTCTATTTTGAGCCTATGTTGCTTTAGTCATGATTCACTCATATTTCTATCCTCTTCCTTTTTTGTGCTTCATTTCTTCTTTAATATGTTCCCTCAAAATAAGTATCTAAATGCGGACTTGCTAGAAGAGGTATTTATATGTGTGCTTTCTCTCGGAGAGGTATTTCTGTGCATGTACACAAGCTGTTGAGAAGCGTGTCAAAATATTTGTCAAAGTGTGAAACCTGATCATCAGTTATGCCCTGATCTCTCCATTAATGGATCAGACCTACTGGGTGGGAATTCACCCACCCACCCACACAAATCAGTTTCATTAAGTTTGCCTGTGCAGATATTGTTGGCTTGCTGGAATTTTCAGGATGTCCAGGCCTTCAGCCAGTTCATCTGTGTCATTTCAGATGCTATTGAACCCATGATTCTCAGCATCCCTCAGTAATCTTAGCATCCCTCAGTACTACTGATCAGGATTCCAAGACATGCTTGCAGTTGTAGTTTGGCGATTTCAGAACTACCCCAAATGCTGTACTGAATCCAGTTTGGTTGCCATGCTGTAAAATAGATGTGGAGACTCTAGAAAGAGTTCAGAGAAGATCGACCAAGATGATGAGGGGACTGGAGGCTAAAACATATGAAGAACGGTTGCAGAAATTGGGTATGTCTACTTTAATGAAAAGAGGGACTAGGGAAGACATGATAGCAGCGTTCCAATATCTCAGAGGTTGCCACAAAGAAGAGGGAGTCAAACTATTCCCCAAAGAACCTGAAGGCAGGGCAAAAAGCAATGGATGGAAACTAATGAAGGAGAGAAGCAATCTAGAACTAAGGAGAAATCCCCTGACAGTTAGAACAATTAATCAGTGGAACAACTTGCCTCCAGAAGTTGTGAATGCTCCAATACTGGAAGTTTTTAAGAAGAGATTGGATAACCATTTGTCTGAAATGGTTTGGTTTCCTGTCTAAGCAGGGGGCTGGACTAGAAGACCTCTAAGGTCCCTTCCATTCTATGTTATTCTATTTTATCCTATTTTTGTTGTATTTAAGAAATGTCTACATAGTTTTCCTCCCCCACACTGCTCTCCGGAATCGATGCATTAAGAAATATTACAGGTATCCAGATTTCTTTTTTAAATTTGCAATTTTAGTCTCTATTACGTTAAAATATGTGTTTTGGGAAACAGGCTGGACTTCTGAAAATTGGTTACATTGACCATCATGTATTCCAAACCTAGTAGAGGTTTGCAACACAGTAATATCTGTTTGCTTGTGCTGTTTTCCAGTCCTGTTATAAAACCTCCTCTCCTCCCATTAAATAGTCTGTATTAGAATCGATATACTATTAAAACGTTTGTGTCTGACTTTTTTGTAACCTTCAATTGGGTGAAACAATGCATCACAGGACCACAATTTTTGAATCGGTATAGGATTCAAATGGGCTAAATTACAGAATGCATCCAAAATCCGGGACATGATTTCCATAAGGTTTAAATTTGGCAACATTATGTCCACTTCCATGCTGCCACACTGTCATGCTATCTTGATCAGCTGTGATCACATGATCACAATTTTCAACACTTCCTGTTGGCTTCCTACAAGTCAATGGGGAAGCTGTCAGGAAATCAGAAGTTAATCCCGCTCCCACGGCTTTTTGGCCCACCCATAGTCATTCTCTTTTGCTGTGTTTAGGTGAGGAAATACAGTGGCACCTCGCTACACATTGTTCATTGGTTCCAGGAGGTGTGACAAATACTAAAAAGTATTTGGGATACTAAAATCCCAAACAAACCATGTGACTTATCACAATATGCTTTGTTTCAACCAGGAATAACTTACTGTCTGTCCCTTTTCCTATGTCAGTGACCTTCCCAGCATGGCCAACGTCTTATCAGTTCTCCGTAGCTGTCTCCCTCTTCTTATCATAGCACATCGAATAGTAAACAAACACCAAGTACTGGGACTACATTTCCACATCAAAATGTGTCGACTACCAAATTTGATGAGTTTTGAAGCGGTTGACTACCAAGGTACCACTGTACCTCTGAAATGATGACACAGTGTGTCACACTTGTAGTGTCCTTTCTGGTTCTAAAATTGTGCAACTTGGGGAAAAAACCCAATCCTGCTGATTTCTATTCCATTTCTATTTCTATTATGAGCCATGGTGGCACAGTGGTTAGAATGCAGTATTGCAGGCTATTTCTGCTGACTGCTGGCTGTCTGCAATTTGGCAGTTCAAATCTCACCAGGCTCAAGGTGGACTCATTCTTTTATCCTTCTGAGGTGGGTAAAATGAGGACCCAGATTGTTGGGGAAAATATGCTTAGAGAGGGTTGTAAAGCACTGGAAAGCGGTATATAAGTGCTATTGCTGTTGCTATTCTAGCATAATACAGATTTGCACGCTTTTGAGGAGGGAAGCTAAAAAGGAGGTGCAAGCTGCACTAATACACTTTTCAAGTGCATGTTTTGTGATAAATGTTAAGTCCTGGTTTAGGAACATTTGTTGGTATAACTGTGCTTCAGAAAGCCAAGGGAGGACATTGTCTGCTACCTGGGCCTATGTATCAAGCCAGAAGGCAGCTCCTTTAAAGCAACATTTGCAAGCTCTCAACTCCTGAGAAGATTGAGTCATGATTTTCCTTTGAACATCTGCCCCAGTTGTCTATAATGAGTTGGGAACAGCACCGCCTCTCTTCTTCAAGTGGATGAGGAGAATTTATATTAAATACATTAGAACCATAATTCATAGATCCGAGGACACTGGCTTCCTAAGAAATTGAAATTCAATTAAATTCATGCAAATGGACACCATCTACTTTCTAACCACTTGCCTTTGTCTGAATGAAGATAAAAGAAGTGGCTGAAATCTATTCAGGCTGCACATATTTTTTCAGGGTTGAGCATTACATTTGTCCTTTATATGGGATGCAACATCAGAACAACAACAAAAAAAACCCCTGACTTTTTAAACTGACTTTTTTTTATAGTTCAGTTAGTTTACTTTATTGATTAGCCCTTGGGCCATATCAAACTGCAGAATTCCAGACCCAAGTTATTACTAAAATCTGATAAAAACAATTTAAAATGGCATTGGCTAAAATACGATTTAAAATTAAATTGGAATAAAATACAGTTTAAAAAGAAATTGGCGTAAAATGCAATAATTTAATATATAGGTAAATAAAATATGATAAAATTATATTTCCGGTATCACCCTTGAAATCTACCTCCAATCAGTCCCACATATGCCGATCTCAACCAAATCTTTTTGCTTAAATACTGTGCTGTGTTAAATGTTATTTTTAGATTCTGACACAGTGGTGGGTTTCAAAAAATTTTAGACCCTCTTCTGTAGGTGTGGCCTGCTTTATGAGAATGGCTTGCCCGCCATGTGACTGGGTGGGAGTGGCTTGCTGGCCATGTGACTGAGTGGCCAACTTGTAAAATGTGGTGAAACTCACTTAACAACGCTCTTGCTTAGCAACCAAAATGTTGGCTCAGAAACTCTGGCATTGAAGTGTGCAAGTCTTAAAGCTGTCAAGTTACAAGACCCTTGCGCCCCTAACCCTTTAGAAAAAACCCCCAGGGTGTTCAAACTTGAAAGCTTTAAGACTTGTGGACTTCAACTCCCAGAATTCCTCCTCTCACTCTTCATCTTGATGATGTATGGACGCGCGGGGGGAAGGAGCTGGAACCGGTTCTAAATGGCACTGTAGATTTGTGGAACCTCTTCTATAGAAGAGGTTAGAACTGGCAGGAACCCACCCCTGTTCTGACCGCACGTAAGGTAAGTTGTTTTGATATGGGGATCCCAATGAGTCATTCCAGAGGTGGTATTCATCAGGTTCTGACCAGTTCTGGAGAACTGGTAGCGGAAATTTTAAGTAGTTTGGAGAACCGGTAAATACCACCTCTGGCTGGCCGCGCCCCCATCTATTCTCTGCTTCCTGAGTCCCAGCTGATTGGGAGGAAATTGGGATTTTACAGTATCCTTCCCCTGCCACGCCACCAAGCCATGCCAAATCCACCAAGCCATGACCACAGAACTGGTAATAAAAATTCTTGAATCCCATCACTGGGTCATTTGTTTGGTACATAGACTGAGGTACCCATCTCTCACCCTCTTATACAAGCAACAATCAAATAGGATATGAGACAGATCTTCTACCTCTGCCGCTCCACAAACGCAGAGCCGTCCATTGTAGGGTGTAGAATTTAATCTGACTTAAAATGACATAGAATTACACAATATTAATTACGCATAGTGATTAGGATTACTCCTGTGTGTTTAATCATTTTGTCTTTCTAAATATTGGTGGTGAATAATGGGAACAATAATATGTTCGGGAAATGTGATTAGAGTTCTGTGTGATGCAGGAAAAGTCTTTGCATATTTAAGTAATTTAAACATGCTAGGATTACATTTAATAGTTCACCTTTTAGAACTCACTCCTTGAAATACAGCTATCGTGTTTGCTTGATAAAAATGAATAAATTGCATTGAGTTCTGCCTAATAAAAGGCACAGCTGTTCCAATCGGGGGTCTTAAGTCCTACTGAAAGCCTTGAATTAGGGTAGCTTTTTAATTGCAGACTATAGGTGTGAATTCGATATTTTGCAATATCGATAGTCCTTGACTTACAACAGTTCATTTATTGATTGTTTGAAGTTACAACGGCATTGAAAAAGTGAGTTATGACCATTTTCACAGTGATGACTCTTGCAACATTCCCAGGGTCATATTGTCAGGATTCCAAATAGCATCCAAAAGTAAATCAGAGTCCAAGGCAAAGTATTGCTCAAAGTTCCAATTTATTAAGAGAGCCATGTTGGCACATCTGGGGAAACACGAATCTGAAAGCTTCCCAGTTTTCCCCACCCAGTTGAAAGTTCAAGATCTTGCCCCCATACCCACCAGTCCATCACATGGTCCAATCTCCCACTGCCATGTTGGCAGTTCCACCCATCCAATTCCGGTCAGGTGCAGAGACAAAGGATGACCTTGGCTTTCTAGAAAGGAATTTTGTTGTGACTACATAGTATATGACTCCTTACAGTCCTCCCTCCCATTTTCCCACAATAGAAAATGCATAGCAGAATAATAGAAAGTGTGGCAGGCCAAAGACCTGAAAGAAAAGATGGCTGCAGGCCTGACACACATGATCAAAATTTGGATGCTTGGCAACTGGTTCATATTTAATATGGTTGCGGTGTCCCGGGGTCATGTGATCTCTTTTGCCACATTTTGTCAAGCAAAGTCAGTGGGGAAGCCAGATCCACTTAACAATCTTTCCCGACCTTTGTCCATAGTCCCCAGATATCTAGAGGGATAACTGACACTCTTTTTTTCCCCTTTCAGATGCACATGTATAGCTTTTCCTTAGAATTTCCACATTTTAGCTGCGCATGTCTCTTTTGTCTTCATTTTGAGCAATGTGGTTCTACCACATTCAGTGAATATTCTGCTTCTGGAATGGATAGTCGGGCTTAGAGTCCAACTATTGGCTTAGCAGAAGGATTGAAGGTCATTTAAATAATCAGCCTTGTTAGGAAGGGAGACAGTGTGCTGAATTCTACCCAAGTTCCCATCACGAAGAACATGAGCCTCGATGGCGCAGTGGTCAGAGTGCAGTACTGCAGGCTACTTCTGCTGTCTGCCTGCAATTTGGCAATTCAAATCTCACCAGGATCAAGGTTGACTCAGCCTTCCATCCTTCTGAGGTGGGTAAAATGAGGACCCAGTGTTAGGGTTCCAAACAGCATCCAAAATTAAATCAGATTCCAAGGCAAAGTATTGCTCAAAGTTCCAATTTATTAAGAGAGCCATGTTGGCACACCTGGAAAAAACCCGAATCTGAAAGCTTCCCGGTTTTCCCCACCCAACTGAAAGTTGACAAACTTGCCCCACACCCACCAGTCCCTTCACATGGTCCAATCTCCCATTGCCGTGCTAGCAGTTCCACCCATCCAGTTCCGGTCAGGTGCAGAGATGCAGAGACAAAGGATGACCTTGGCTTTCTAGAAAGGAATTTTGTTTGGGCTACATAGCATCTAACTCTGTACAATCCCCCCTCCTATTTTCCCACAACAGACAAAGCATAGTAGAATAATAGAAAGTGTGGCAGGCCAAAGATCCAAAAGGAATATGACTGCAGGTCTGACACCCAGATTGTTGGAGGGTAATAGGCTGACTCTGTAAAACCACTTAGTGAGGGTTGTAAAGCACTGTGAAGCAATATATAAGTCTAAGTGCCATTGCTATACAAATGACCAAGGGAAGCTTGAAGAGACTCCATTCTCCACTCATATTCACATGTGAGCTTTTGAAGAGTATTCGGAGACTACAACTCATCCAGAATGCAGCCGCGCGAGCGATTGTGGGTGCACCTCGGTACACCCATGTTACACCTATCCTCTGCGAGCTGCACTGGCTACCGATCGGTCTCCGGATACGCTTCAAAGTGCTAGTCGTAACTTATAAAGCCCTTCATGGTATTGGACCTGGGTACTTGAGAGACCGCCTGCTGCCAATTACCTCCCATAGACCCATTAGATCGCACAGGGTCGGCCTCCTCCGGGTTCCGTCTACCAGCCAATGCCATCTGGCTACCACCCGGGGGAGGGCCTTCTCTGTAGCAGCTCCGGCCCTTTGGAATGAACTCCCCATGGAGATTCGGACCCTCACCTCTCTCCAGGCCTTCCGGAAAGCCTTCAAAACCTGGCTGTGCCGGCAGGCCTGGGGTTGATGAGTTCCCCTCCCTTCTCGACTTGTATGGCTGTATGACTCTTGTGTATTTTAATTACGTGTATTGTGTTTGTATCCCCTTTCCCCTTTTGAGTTGTTCGCCGCCCTGAGTCCCTCCCGGAGAAGGGCGGCATACAAATAAACTAAACCTTAATCTTAATCTTACTCAGAGTTCCTGCAGAAACATACCCAGCAGCTACATAATAAGGAAATGCAGTATGTATCATGTGAGTTAGACATGTATCCATTACTCTCAGCAGTCGCTAATCTTCAGCAACCATATTTGATAATAGCTATTTATGTAACATACATTAACTACCCCTTTAAAAGGGAAATTGAATGCATATCTGAGGGCCTTAATTCAAAGCAGTACTTAAAGAGCACTCTCTGATCCAGGGTAATAGGAATTTACAGAGCTGGATGTTTAAGTGCTTTGAAATAAAGGAGAATTATGACTGCCAATGAAGCCTCCAGACCAAAAAAACCCCCAGAGAATGATTCTGTGCATCATGTGGCTGTAAACCAATAAGATAACAAGAATTCAGCAAAGCGATAGGAGAACTGGGGGAAGAAAACAGATGTGGCGAAGTCAGGCATGCCACGGCAAGGCACAGCTGGACACGAGAAAGAATCCAAGCAGGTCTGGAGCAACTGCAAAGTGAATGTAAGTGGTATGTCTACTCTGATTAAAAGAAGGACTAGGAGAGACATGATAGCAGTGTTCCAATATCTCAGAGGCTGCCACAAAGAAGAGGGAGTCAAACTATTCTCCAAAGCACCTGAGGGTAGAACAAGAAGCAATTGGTGGAAACTAATCAAGAAGAGAAACAACATAGAACTAAGGAGAAAATATCTGACAGTTAGAACAATTAATCAGTGGAACAACTTGCCTCCAGAAGTTGTAAATGCTCCAATACTGGAAGTTTTAAAGAGAAGATTGGATAACCATTTGTCTGACGTGCTGTAGGGTTTCCTGCCTTCTATCGGACTAGGAGAATTCCAAGGTTCCTTCCAACTCTGCTATTCTATTCTATTCTACTCTACTCTACTCTACTCTACTCTACTCTACTCTACTCTACTCTACTCTACTCTACTCTACTCCTGGTCTTGGAGCAGGGAAGAAAATGGATAGTTTAGCAAGGATCCATCATATGGGATTTTGCTTCTTATAGAGGCAGCTGTCATTCTTCTCTTGTGTATCGATAACCATTTCTTTGAACGTCTCAAGTTGATGGCCTAGTTCAACAGTTACTTGTCGAAGGGATCACCTTCAAATGGCAGGCAAACAATGACCTCAGAGTGGGAATATAGACAAATGCTAACAAGTATTCTCTTCTATAGGTACAGTAGACAGAGCCAGATATCAATAAACCTCTGCCGAATCCACGTTTCTACAAGAAAGCAGCATTTATCTCCACAGCTGGGCAGTTATGTGTTTTCCAGAAGATCTCATTCAATCAGTGGTGATGGTGGATATGCTTTCAACATTTATTTCAAGGAGAAGAGAATTTTGGTAACATTCTAAAGCTTGGAGGAAAAGTTTTTATCTTGTAGTAAAACAATTAGGAAGAGAGTGAGAGAGTGAAAGAATGAGCAAGTGTGTGTGTGTGTGTGTGTGTGTGTGTGTGTGTGTGTGAGAGAGAGAGAGAGAGAGAGAGAGAGAGAGAGAGAGAGAGAGAGAGAGAGAGAAACACAGAGAGAGAGAGAGAGAGAGAGAGAGAGAGAGAGAGAGAGAGAGAGAGAGGGAGAGAGAGAGAGAGAGAGAGAGAGAGAGAGAGAGTCTGATGATCAAGAATTTAGCCTGGTGATCAAAAAGTAAACCAGAACGGTAGTGAAAATTTCACAGCAAGCTCTGATATTCTTGCACAACTTTTGTGAAGAATTGGAAAGGCTGAAAGCCTAACATTTGCTAGAGAAAAATTGTATAATAAAAGATAGGACAGTCACATTCTTTCTCTAATTTCATCTCATTTTTCTT
The DNA here is from genome assembly GCF_009769535.1 of Thamnophis elegans. Taxonomy (NCBI): domain Eukaryota; kingdom Metazoa; phylum Chordata; class Lepidosauria; order Squamata; family Natricidae; genus Thamnophis; species Thamnophis elegans. Next base: position 13,215,987 of record NC_045552.1, on the reverse strand, counting down.
CTTCTTACTTTTCAATCAAATTGAATGAGAACTGATAATTTTTTTAAAAAACCAGACATTTTCTGCCCAGTATTGTTTGCTAGTTCATCTAAGATGGTGTTTTTATAACTTGATACCATTAAAATCTGTGGATTTCAACTCCCAGAATTCCTCAACCAACAATAAAAAAGTGGGCAGGCTGGAAATATGGAGGACATTTTTTTAAAAAATTAAAAGCAGAGGTTTCCTTTGTCTTTTCAGGGTATTTGTTAATTCTTCAAATTTAATTGAAATTGGCAGTAACCTATCTTGAATGAACAACCTTCTCAATCCTTCCAGATCAACTTTTGCATGCAATACTAATCTTTGGTGCAATTAAGGCCTTAGAATGAACACAATATTGAAAAAAAATCCAGCTCTGAACATTGCCAAGGTGTCACGGATGGTCCCTGGAAAAACATTGGAATAAGATGTTCGGAGATTGGAGGAAGCAGCTCTTCTTCTTCAACACTTCAAAGACAGAAAGTGACTAAATGTCAGGTTTCCAACACAGCAAACAAAACTCTGAGTTGCTAGATGACTCCTGTCCCCTCCTTCTGAGCACCTGCAGGAATGTCCTTGGTTCCCATGAGAAACTATTTTGTTTTGGCTACAACAACACCCCAACTATCTCTATTCCCCCCTCCTTATCCCTCTTCTATGGTGTGTCAGCACTGAAATATCAAAATGGCCTCAGTCAGGCCAGCTTCATGGTTGACACTAAGTGTCTTTTAGCCATCAACAGTCTAAGCCTGGGGAGAATGGTGAGAGTTATTTAGTCTCAACAAATCAACTTAGAAGACTTCCTCCTGGGATTAAATGAAAGCTTCCAAATCATCTGATTTGACTACCTCAATCCTTCAGATCCATGTATATACAGTTGGGGCATGATATATATAGGAGGAGAACCTTGTGGCTTAGTGGTTAACACATCTGCCTAAGATATAATACAGCACAGGTTCTAATCCCAGTAAGGGTATGGCTAGCTGATGAGAGCTAAATAGCTTGAAATAGATCTATACTAGTCTCCCTTCATTTATTTATCAGCACAAATACAACACAAATGTAACAAAGGCAACAGTAAAAATATTGGGTTTCTGTCTGGATGGTCTCTTGTGACGAGCCGATAGACAGAGAATGGAAGCAGTAGACTTCCTCCCATATTTGGGCATACCAGGGGTTGTGACACTAAATACATACCTATTTCCCTGGCTCAGCTGATAAGGAGGAGAACCTTGTGGCTTAGTGGTTAACACATCTGCCTAAGATGTAATACAGCACAGGTTCTAATCCCAGTAAGGGTATGGCTAGCTGATGAGAGCTAAATAGCTTGAAATAGATCTATACTAGTCTCCCTTCATTTATTTATCAGCACAAATGCAACACAAATGTAACAAAGGCAACAGTAAAAATATTGGGTTTCTGTCTGGATGGTCTCTTGTGACGAGCCAATAGACAGAGAATGGAAGCAGTATGTTTCCTCCCATATTTGGGCATACCAGGGGTTGTGACACTAAATACATACCTATTTCCCTGGCTCAGCTGATAAGGAGGAGAACCTTGTGGCTTAGTGGTTAACACATCTGCCTAAGGTGTAATACAGCACATGTTCTAATCCCAGTAAGGGTATGGCTAGCTGACGAGAGCTAAATAGTTTGAAATAGATCTATACTAGTCTCCCTTTATTTATTTATCAGCACAAATACAACACACACAAACATATATGTGTATGTATGTATGTATGTATATGTGTATATATATGTATGTATGTATGTATGTATGTATGTATGTATGTATGTATATGTTGCATTTGTGCTGATAAATAAATGAAGGGAGACTAGTATGGATCTAGTTCAAGCTATTTAGCTCTCATGTATATTTACAGTGATCTATGGCCACACAACCCCATATCCCAATACCTCAACGTTCTATCTTCCTGCTGCCTTGCCTGTTTTCCAAAAACAGCCCAAGAGGAAGCAGGAACTTGATGTCTATGTATCTACTTCAATATTCCACCTAGCTCCCTTGGCTGATTGATTTATGGAGCATAAGATTAAGGACCAAAGTTGGTAAGAGGTAGTTTTAAATCGAATGAAACAGGAAAGAGGATTTATAATGATGACTTAGCATGTTGGCAGAAGAGTGGTGAGGATCATGGAACAGTACCAATGAAGGGATTAAAAAAAATGGGGGCAGTTGGATACAGAACCAAGTTCCAGTCTGTATAAATGAGAGGAGGTGCTTCATGGTTGCTTATATAAGTTAGCATCCCCCCTGTCAAGGATATTCTTTTGAGCTTTCTGACTTTGTGAGGATATCGCGATTAGTTATGTAGATATAAAAGCATTGACTGTTCTTTGAAAGGCCAGATCCTGAAGATGCAACTCAAAATACTTTGGCCACCTAATGGGAAGGAAGGACTCACTGGAGAAAAGCCTAATGCTGGGAATGATTGAGGGCAAAAGAAGAAGGGGACAACAGAGAATGAGGAGGATGGATGAACCCTAACTGTAACCCTAATGGAGTGAGCTCCCATTAATTATCCCAACTTCTGCCAACTTAGCAGTTCAAAAGCACATAAAAATGCAAGTAGAAAAATAGGAACCACCTTTGGTGGGAAGGTAACAGTGTTCCATGTCCCTTTGGTGTTTAGTCATGCCGGCCACATGACCACAGAGACGTATTCGGACAGCGCTGGCTCTTCGGCTTTGAAACGGAGATAAGCACCGCCCCCTAGAGTTGGGAAAGACTAGCACACATGTGCGAGGGAAACCTTTACATTTACCTTAGTGTAATTTTAATGAGAAGGACTAGGGGTGACATGATAGCAGTGTTCCAATGTCTAAGGAGCTGCCACCAAGAAGAGGGTTGGGGTCTTGGTGGTCAACCTATTCTTCAAAACACTTGAATGCCAGACAAGAGGCAATGGATGGAAACTAATCGAGGAGACAAGCAACCTGGAACTAAGGAGAAACCTCCCAACTCTGAGAACAGGTAGAACAATCAGTGAAATGGTTCACCCCAAGAAGATGCGGGTGCTCCAACAATGGAGGTTTCTAAGAAGAGATTGGACAACCATTTGCCTATAATGGTATAGGGTCTCTTGCTTGAGCAAGGGGTTGGAATAGAAGACCTTAGAACGCTGTTATCCTGGACCTATTCCATATTACTCCATAGGGCAGGGCTAGAACCAATTATTTAGAATAATAAAGAAGGTGGTTCAGGCTCGATATCAAGAGGGATTTTCTGATGGAATGAATTATCAGACAATGGAACTGGAATTGTCTGGATGATCAGACAATGGAACAATGGCATATAAAATTTCCTTTTCCCTGACTTTCTCCAAGAGACACTGGAAGGTTCCTGACCATTGGAGCATCTTCCAGAGATTCTTTAGTGGATTTGGCACTGAGCAAAGAATTGGACTTCATGAGCTTTATGATGCCTTCCAACTACATGATAAACCTGACAGTAGATCTGGATCTTTGGTAAGTCATTAAACGTGGCAGATGGCAAATCCTTCGCAAAACTGCCCTTTGTGGAAAGTATGTTACAATGCCACTGGGTATGGGCAAGCAAAGAAGGGACAGCACAACTTTCCCATTTGCATTTTACAAAACAACTCAGCCACTGGGTTCCAAAAGGGGAAGGCAAAATGGACAAATCCTCTCTCCAGCTATATTACAATTTCCCCAATATGCTCCAGAACGAGTTTGCGCTCAGAGAAAGCAGAATGGCATCTGGCAGCAAGAAGCTGAAAGAAGCGCCAATGAGTTGGGCACACATATGTATTGCAGCTCAGAAATTAGGTACCAAGGGACTATGCCCCAACTCTCCAAGTATGGTATAACAGATTCTCACTCTTAGATAGTGACTGTCAGTTTGTTGCATAAATTCAAATCCAGAAAGCACACACAGATAACTGTTTCAGTTGGATTCATTAACTTCCTTATATACATAAGAATAGAGGAATAAATGTACAATACCTATAGGTGGTTCTTCCAAGTAAACACAAGGCAGGAGAGTTACAGGCAAACACAAGCAGTTAGCTTCATTTCAGCAGACAAGTCCAGTCAGACTGCTAGTTTACTTTTCATAGCAGCGGACTGCTTAATTCTTTAGTTTCTGTTTCAATTCTCTGCACAGACTCTGATCTGTTTAAGCTCCCATTGGCTGACTTACTTGCTCTGCCTATTTATTGGCTGACCTTGTTCCCATGTCTCTCCCAGTCATGAATGTTTTAACAGTGACCAAGGATTGGAGTCAGCATGTGCATTCATTTGTCTGGGCTGCCAAAGCAATGGCAAATAACTTAACTGCACGGAAATCCTGCCAATGGTTTATCCAAATCTTACAACTGGAATGGAGCTGCAAGATACATTTCAAGTTTCTTTATCAATCATTATTTTTGTTTCTCACTTGGTTCTCACTCCTTGACTCTCAAGAAAAGAGTCTACGGCACTTATCTCATGCCAACAAAATGTACCATTCTCAAGTCATACTTGTATTATGCCAATGTCATCTCCCTGAATAACACTTTTAGCTGCTACTTAGTGTTAAGTGCATTTTAACCTGTACTTAAGATGGGCGGCTTCTTAATTTACAACCTACAAGGCTCATTGGGTGCCTCTTTCACTGTGTTCTGCATTTAATACCTTCAGAGCTGGTACACAACTGAGATGCTTTGGATTAGATTAAAATGGAACGGAATGGAACAGAACAGGTAGGATAGGGTAGATTGGGGTAGAATAGAATAGAATGGAATTCCTCATTTAATGACTACTCATTCAACAACCGTTCAACAACAACAGCAGTGAATGAGTGGTATTTGTCACCAGTCCTCAAAGTTTTGGCCATTGCAGCAGCAAACACACCCACCCACCCAGTCATATAAGATCACAATTTGCAATATTCTGTGCGATATTGACAAGCAAAGTCTATGGGGAAGCCTGCGGGAAGTCAGAAATTGTAGCCATGTAAGATTCTATCAATAAAATGTATAGACTGTGAATAAAATATAATAAAATGCTTCCCTCCTCCTCCACTTCTTTTTTTCTCTTGGGTTCCCATTATCTAATCGGTTTCCATGTAGCATATTCAAATATACAGCAAGTAATGACACAAATTAACCATCGCTTCTTCTCGGTGAATAAATAAGGTAATTCTATGCTAATGGGGGTGGGTGGGAGGCGGAATGGATTCGCAGTCTGAGCAAAAGACACAGATCACACATAGAATTTTCTGCTCAATGTCAGAAGGGGTTTTAGGGAGATTTGCAGAGAGGCTTCCTCTCTGACGCTTCACTCCATGCTAAGATTCATGGGGAAATTGCAGCTGGAAGTCGCCTTCTCTGCGTATTGCCCCAAAGTGGAGAATTTGGATTGACATGTTTGGTTCCTGCTCTCCACGCAGGAAGAGCAGTGAGAAAGATGCTGGAAGGTGGTTTTGGAAGAAATGTCCTTCTGGGTTCAGTTCCAAGTGGGGAAAAAGACACTGGATTCGTGGAAGTTGCGTGGAAAGAAAGTTTATTGATGAACGGGATCACATGGTTTGAGGTCCTGAGCAAAAAAGGGAAGAGATGCTGAAAGAACCTGGGTTTTATGCCCTCTCTGGGCTTTTGAATTTGAGCTTGTATTTTGATTGGTTATCAGACTCCCATGGGGCCATGCAGGGGCAACTCTGTAGGCTGTCCTGAGTCCCAAGCTTGGTTGACTCTTGCTCGGTGATGATGTAATGAAAGGGCTTTGGGATTCCTATTACACAGTGGTGGGATTCAAATAATTTAACAACCAGTTCTCTGCCCTAATGACCAGCTGGGTAGGCATGGCTCAGTGGTCATGTGACTGTCTGGGCGTGGCCAACTCAACACTCAGATCTATGGGCTCTTCACCTTAGCTGTGACAATGTAATAAGGGTTAACCAGAGAAGCAATAAAGATTAAGCTAGCAACAACACCATAATGTTTCCTTCCTGCCTTCCTTATAGGATTAGCCTTGTAAAGTGGGGAAAAAAGGGAGATTTCTTCCAATAATCGGTTCTCCGAACTGCTCAGAAAGTTAACAACCGGTTCTCCCGAATAGGTGTGAACCGGCTGAATCCCATCACTGTTATTATGGCTCTGCCTGAAGGAGGTAGATCTTTGTTATGTAGAATAGACTAGCTCAGGCCTTAATGGTCCATTGACAAAGTTGAGGGGGGGGCGGGGCGGGTGGAAGCTGAGTTTCTGCCTCCCTTGTAGGGGAATTATTCTGTCCTTTCAATATTTCCTAAAAATATCTCATTTTCCTAGGAGAGGGGTGGGTGCTAACTTCCTACAATTGTTAATCTGCTCTCCTCCAACTCAAATGCTGAGACATGTACAGTATCCGTATCAGTGGTGGGTTGCAGGCAGTACACCCCGGTACGGGCATACCAGATCCTGCCCAGAATACCAGGTTCCTGTACGGTGCTCCGGAGGGCCCACCCGTCCGCCTGCACTACTTACCATGTTTTAAAGCTGTCGGCCCTTCCACGCACATGCATGTTGCATACAGCACCTGCGCGACATGACACTGAGCAGCTGGAGCGTTGCCGAGGCTTGCGGAAGCGTCATTTGACACTAAAACGCATGCGCGCACCCCGTGCATGCATGTAGGTGACACCAGGGCCGTTCTAAATGTACCGGTTGGAACGGAATCCACAACCCACCACTGATCCATATGGACCCTGAAATTTATCCAAATCCTGGGAAATCAGTGTTGAAAATTTGACCCTGAGTACGAAGGCTTTCCTTCTACCACAGCTTTTCATCACACTTAATGTAGCAGCTGATCGTCTGTGTGCTCATATAAATGTCTAATCCTTCTTAGAATCTTGCTAAGCTCCTTGCCAATGGAGCATTATTAATCATAAATTCCTCATACTTCACCTCAACCAAGAACTAAGCAGTCAGTGACTAATTAACCCTCCAGCCGCCTGTAGAGAAGAAAGCAATTAGTCTTCCTGATACACAGGATGGGGGGAGGAGGAATGAGATACTGAAATGAGGTGATGTTCAGAAGCTTATTCATGGTCAAATTCCTTCTTTTCTTTGTGCAATCAATGTGCATTTGCTATTCATTTGACCATACATTTCATTTCTCAAGGTTACCATACTGTGGTGAGAAATTCAGTTGTACACATGCTGAGGACATATCTACACAGAAGGCTTAAACTATCCTTTCCATCGAGGCAATTGAATGTAATGTAGAGAGATGGGAGGCTGGGAAATTCTTATTTTATGTTTAGAATAGGAATATAAATAGGAATAGATTAGACTAGACTAGGAAATAGAAATAGAAATAGAATAGAATAGAATAGAATAGAATAGAATAGAATAGAATTCTTTATTGGCCAGGTGTGATTGATTGGACACACAAGGGATTTTTCTTTTGTGCATGTGCTCTCAGGGTACATAAAAGAAAAGATGTATTCATCACGAATCATAAGTTACAACCCTTAATGATCATCATAGGGTACAAATAAGCAATCAAATCATACCAGAAAACAATCAATATAAATTGCAAGGATGCAAGCATCAAAGTTACAGTCATACAGTCATAAGTGAGAGGAGATGGGTGATAGGAACGATGAGAAGACTAATAGTAACACTAATGCAGCCTTAGTGAATAGTTTGACAGTGATGAGGGAATTATTTGTTTAACAGAGTGATGGCATTCTGGAAAAAAAACTGTCCTTGTGTTTAGTTGTTCTGGTGTGCAGTGCTCTATTACCGGGATGGCGAAACTATGGCACGCGTGGGGGCCCCTGAAGGCTCCGGAGGGCTTAAACCAATCCTACAAGCAAACTGGAAGTCCATTCTCAATCTTTCTGTTTGCCTGTAGCGCTGTTTTTTTGCACTCCGGAGGCTTAAGGGAAGCCCCTGAAGCCTCTGGGGGGCCTCTGTGGGGCGGGGGGTTGTTTTCCCCCCTCCCCAGGCTTCTATAAAGCCTCTGGAGCCTGGGGAGGGTGAAAAAAGCATGCAAAAAATGGGGGGTCGCGCCTGTCAGGCATGCATGTGCACTGGGGGTCACGCATTGCATTATGGGTATGGCATGCCCGCACACGGCTCCCCCGTGCTCCCCCCGCTTTTGGCATGTGAGCCAAAAAAGCTTCACCATCGCTGCTTTATAGCGTCATTTTGAGGGTAGAAGTTTGTTGTGTATGGCAGTTTCCTAGTTCCACTAGGGGGCGCCATACTCGGTTCCGATTGGTTCCTGCTTGACAGCCGGCATATATAAAGAGCTTTCAAGCAGGGTCTCAGTGTTGCCATTATCTGAGACACGTGCGTAGTGAAATGCCACGTTGGCAACCTGTTAGCAATAAACTGTTAGCATTAAGAGATCTGGCTTGCCTCAGTCCTTCCCTCCACCCGAGTACTCCCAGATAGAACTGTAGGAAGTTATCACCCAGCCCTCTCCCAGAAAAAATGAAATATCCTAGGAAATATTGAAAAGGCAGAATATTTCTCTGGATGTGAAAAGGAAGAAACATGTTTTTAAAGACAGAATAGCTGCCTGCAGCTTCCTGCCCACCCCTCTTTTTCAATGAGCCATTAAAGCCTGAGGTAGTCCACTTTACATACTAAAGATTTCTCCCCTTCAGGTCCAGAGTGATGGGATTAAGGCATGAGAATATTTGCCAGATGGCATCTGAGAACTCAACCAAACCTGGATTCATAATACAGCCTAGAGAGTTGCCCTTGCATGGGCCCATGGGAGTCTGACAACCAATCAGAATACAAGCTCAAGATCAAAGGCCAGAGAGGGCATAAAACCAGGGACTCAGCATCTCAGCCGCCCCTTCCCTTCCCTTCTCCACCAACATTGAAGCATGTGATCACCTTTTCTGTTCAGGACTCAAGCCATGGGGTCCTGTCCACCATTAAAACCATCTTTCCAAGCAGCCTCCATGTCTCCAGTGTTCTTTTCCCCACTTGGAGCTGAACCCAGAAGGACATTTCTTCCAACAGAACAAAGTTGAAAGAATTTATCTCCAGGATGCGAGGGGTCTATAGATATTTTCACAGCTCTCTTTTTGACTTGTGGAGTGTACAGGTCCTCAGTGGAAAACAGGTTGTCCGTAATTGTTTTTTTCTGATTTTAAAAAAAAATTAAATCTGATTTAAGACTGATTTCCAGGATCCTTTGAGGAAATGAGCACCACAACAAATCATTTGTGACAAACCAGTGACAGTATCAAAACCAAGACCAAGAGCCGAGGTAGCGCAGTGGTTAGAGTGCAGTACTGCAGGCCACTTCAGCTGACTGCTATCTGCAGTTCAGCGGTTCAAATCTCACCGACTCAAGGTTGACTCAGCCTTCCATCCTTCCGAGGTGGGTAAAATGAGGACTCAGACTGTGGGGGCGATATGCTGACTCTGTAAACCGCTTAGAGAGGGCTGAAAGCCCTATGAAGCGGTATATAAGTCTAACTGCTATTGCTATTGCTATTTTGCTTACCAAAAAGGCAAAATGTCTGTTATATTACAGCTGAACTGAAAAATCCACTTGCTAGATTTTTTTTTTGGCTCAGAATCGTAATAGAAAAATAAAAGGGAGGGAAAATGAAAGAAGAGGAAATGTTTATAAGAGTGAAAGTTTTTAAGCATTTTTGCTGAGGCTGTAGATATGTCTGCTAATGGATCTTTACACTTAGGGACCATTTTGATTCAACTCTAGATCTAAATTAGGCAGCAATCCAGTTCAGACAATAATTAACTAGGTTAGCCCTGCAGAATGAGGAATATTGAAGTCATTAATAATCAGGACATACCAATGCAGCTTCAAAATACTGTATTATTTCAACAAAGACACAAAAAATACAGCTCAACACAACCATGCTTCTAAGGCAAGGGAACTTCAACTTTTTGGTGCCATGAATTGCTAATATCTATACACTACTAAAACTTTTGGGTCTGTAACCTTTTACTTGACAAAACAGGGCATCCTAGAGAAATAATTTTTGAACAATAATACCTCAACTGGGCTAACTTACAGAATGTGTCCAAAATCAGGGAGCCATGACTCCTATGGGATTGAAACTGGGCAAATTTGTGGTGTCTTCAGTGCCACCCCACCAGAGGTGGGTTCCTACCAGTTCGCAACTATTCGGTAGAACCGGTTCGTCAAATCTACCGAACCGGTTAGAAGAGGTTCCACCAGTGGACCCGGAAAGCAGGCCACACCTACAGAAGAGGTTCCAAAAATTTTTGAAACCCACCACTGATCCTTGGATATGATTATTCTACACTATCATGCTCATATTTATAAAACTCAGTGCCTCTGTGAAAGGTAAGGATGACTACTGCGTTTGTGGTGCAATCAGAACATTGCGTGTGTTTAAGTTGTTTTAACGCAAATCAAACATGCCTTTTAAAAAACAAGTTTACATGATATTCTTATGCATGCCAGTGCTGTGTGTGAGGTAATTTAAGGTGGTTTTGACAAGTGTCGTCGGCATCTTCATATCCGGTCACATGGATGGCAAGCCACTCCCACCCGGTCACATGGGCAGCAAGCCACTCCCACAAAGGAGGCCACACCCACAGAGTAGGTTCGAACAATTTTTGAAACCCACCACTGCAACCCACAGTCATGTCTCCTACTTCTGGAAGATGGGTAGATTTGTCCCACCATTGGAGGCTATAGGCTGGTCAGCCATGGTCAAGGCTACAGGAAATCTAAGATTGCTCCTCGTCCAACTGGTTTTTTTTAAACTCATGTTCATTCTGTTTCTCTGTTTTTTAGGTAATTATTACTTAAATTGTTCTCTGAAATGATGACCCAAAGTTTGTCAAGTTCATTGAGATTCTTCCTTTCCACAATTTGAGAAATAGCTTGCTATCCCTACTGAATGAAGATGGTGAAAGTATCGGTGCTTAGAGCAAATAGTTTTCTTATCTATCTCCCTCATCTCCCTTCTTAATGTTGCGGATACGTTCCAAAGAATGTTTAAGGATTTACTAGTTAAAAGCAAACAGCTGCAGTTCTTAACTCATTTGGCCTCGTTTTTGCTTAGAATCAGATAGGTATCATTTTAGGCTCAGAATCCTGCGGAACTAGTCACATACACCTATAAAAATTGGGAGAAATGTTTTCCTTGAACCACAATTATGGCCCATCAAGTTGTATTAAAAAAATAATCAATGCAAGTTAAATTCTTCATTAGGTTCTTAAGTCCTAGCATTTTCAACACAATTAGTGCTAAGCTATAAACTCATTTTTCTCCCAGCGTGCCTAGAAAGGCTGTGGCTGTTCACCAGTGGTGGGTTTCAAAAAATTTTGGAACCTCTTCTGTAGGTGTGGCCTGCTTTCCGGGTCCACTGGTAGAACCTCTTCTAACCGGTTCGGTAGATTTGACGAACCGGTTCTACCGAATAGGTGCGAACTGGTAGGAACCCACCTCTGCTGTCCAGGAACCCTGGAGCATTATTGTGTCAAGGTTTTGCCTTTGTATAAACAGTAATCTGGACTCTTTTTACCCGGGCAAAGGCAAAACCTTGACAGAATAATGCTCCAAGGTTCCTGAACAACCACAGCAAGTTTTCTTTTCTAGACAGTAGAAACTGCAGGTGGGCCCGCACATTCGTCTACCCGCCCACCCACCCCAGCTCTATGCTGTCCGGTTTAGGCATGTTTTCTAGCCATGTGTGTGCATGCATGCAAGCCATGCGTGAAAACAAAGTGCGTGCGCAGATGATCGTGTCCATGTATCGATGTGCGCTCACATTTGCGAACCGGTAGGGAAAGTAAGTGAATACCACTCCTGGTCAGAGGCCACATTTCAGAGCCGAGGTGGCGCAGTGGTTAAATGCAGCACTGCAGGCTACTTCAGCTGACTGCAGTTCTGCAGTTCGGCTGTTCAAATCTCACCGGCTCAGGGTTGACTCAGCCTTCCATCCTTCCGAGGTGGGTAAAATGAGGACCCGGATTGTTGTTGGGGGCAATATGCTAACTCTGTAAACTGCTTAGAGAGGGCTGAAAGCCCTATGAAGCGGTATATAAGTCTAACTGCTATTGCTATTGCTATTGCTATTCATGGAGAACAGTCTCAAAAGAACCTGCCCACTAGCTAGGGAACATTGCTTCTTGTGTTCTCTACTCATGAGTGGGTTTCAAAACTTAGTTTTTTAGTTGAGAAAATGTTATCTAGTTGATTTTATATCAACCATCCCAATAGTTGGGTTGGCTAATAATTCTGGAGATGTTCTGCCCTCTGGAGACTTCTAGATTGCAGAAGTGTGTTATATATATTGGGCCGTAAGACAATATTTGAGGAAGCGGAGGGGAAAGTAAAGACTTTGTTCCTTCTTTTATGTTCTCAAATGGATAGATCCGTCACATGAACAGTCAGAAGAAATAGTGATGGAAACATGAGTACAGTAGTTTTGGAATCTACTTCCTTCTTAAAATCTTGTTCTTCAAAACATAACTGTGACTCCTGCTCTTTTCCTGCTATTACATGAATAAGCATAATAGAACCTTATTTCTCCTATTAGCTTATCCTTTTGCATCAACACATTTCCATATTTCCTGTACATTCTCATATTTTAAGAGTTTCACCCTTAAAGAGAAAAAAAAATACTTTGATCCCTAACAGTCTTGCAACTGAAATATGCGTTCATTTTCCAAAGCAGTTTGGAGGCTATCAAACCAATGGTGCCATGTGAGCAGAATGGAAACACACAACTCCAAGGCTATAGTTGTGAGTATGACCAAGGTGGCGCAGTGGTTAAATGCAGCACTGCAGGCTACTGCTAGATCAGCAGGTCAGCGGTTCAAATCTCACCGGCTCAGGGTTGACTCAGCCTTCCATCCTTCCGAGGTGGGTAAAATGAGGACCCAGATTGTTGGGGGCAATATGCTGACTCTCTGCAAACCGCTTAGAGAGGCCTGAAAGGCCTATGAAGCGGTATATAAGTCTACTGCTATTGCTATTGCTATTGCTATTGCAAAGGGACCCAAATCCACAAGGGCAGTGTGAGCAAAACCTCTGGAGATGTATGAGATGCAGAGGATGTCTGGAAGGAAATTTATCTATAACCTTTCAGATTCTACCATCATGCAAACTGAATTTTCTTCAGAATTAAGGTCAAATTATTCCAGTGAGTTTTACCATTTTTCTGGCTTCTTCTTTAAGCCAACTGTGAATCCTGAATGTACATGAGTACACATGCATCTGGGATGTGGTGTATTGGTCCTCTGGCTTCCTTTAGCAGGGATACCTCATCTTTTCCTTCACAATCCACAATCTATATTGCATTCTCCTCCATTCCTGAAGAGAAGATAGATTATAATCATCCATTGTAGTATAATCATCCATTGTAGGGAAAATGGCTTCCTGCATAGGTTTATCAGCACATGTTTGTGCTCTTGGTGACTCTTAAACATTGAGTTTCCAGATAGATAGATAGATAGATAGATAGATAGATAGATAGATAGATAGATAGGTAGGTAGGTAGGTAGGTAGGTAGGTAGGTAGGTAGGTAGGTAGGTAGACAGACAGACAGACAGACAGACAGACAGACAGACAGACAGATAATAGATAGGTAGGTAGGTAGGTAGGTAGGTAGGTAGGTAGGCAGGCAGGCAGGCAGGCAGACAGACAGACAGACATATAATAGATAGATAGATAGATAGATAGATAGATAGATAGATAGAAGATAGATGATGGAAAGATAAGATAGATAGACTAGATGAAAGATAAGATAGATAGACTAGATGATAGATAGATGATAGATAGATAGATAGATAGATAGATAGATAGATAGATAGATGATAGATAGATAGATAGATAGATAGATAGATAGATAGATAGATAGATAGATAGATAATAGATGATAAATAGATGATAGATAGATAGATAGATAGATAGATAGATAGATAGATAGATAGATAGATAGATAGATAGATAGATAGATACAGAGATAAATATGAGATAAGTAGATGATAGAATGATAAGATAGAAAAATAAGATAGCTAGAGAGATAGATGAAATAGACTAGACTAGACAGACAGACTACATCTGATTGACAGATCAAGACCCTAGTTTCCTTTAAGTCTTCCACTTCTGAATTTTTGGCAGTTTTCTGCCCAATCATATGGCAATGTTTAGATAGAGCATTTTGTCTGGAAAAAGCTTTTAGTTGTATTGAATGGAGCCAGAGTATGCTGGAAGCTAAGCATTCTATCTTGATTCTAAACTAAATCTCTGAGCCTTGAAACACACACACACACATAAAAAACCCTCATTTATACTTGTTTAGTTTGACTTTGATGCCGCTAACTGAAGTTTAAGTACTGAACTTAAATGATCTACTTAAAGCAAACCACCTTGAAATTCTTGACAGCCCTAATGGAAGGTAGTTACAAGGCTTTGCTGGTAATGATCTCTTCCTGGTTTCTCATCATCTCTTTAATTCTAGTGTGCTCTGTTTGCCAGGCAAGTTGTTATGGGGAAGTGAGGACAAGAATCAATCATGGAGTTGGTTAAAGAAATGAGATGCTGATGATGTTGGAAAAGGCCGATATCTTGCTGCTGGCTGATGAATCTTTAGTGTAGTTTTTTAAAAAATACCATATTTTTCAGAGTATAAGATGCACCGAAGTATAAGACGCACCAATATTTTGAAAAGGCAAATTAAAAAAACATTTTTGCACTCTGCAAACCCCCCAAAACCGGCCTGTTTTTTTAAAGGGCATGCATAGCCTTTAGGAGGCTTATAGAGTGCTCCTGTAGGGTGGGGTGGGGCGAAAAATGAGCAAAATATGACCCATTTTTCATGAAAACTGGCCCATTTTTTGTCAAAAAAAAGGGCCATTCATAGCCTTTAGGAAAAATGGCCCATTTTCTGCCTTCCCCAGCCCACAGGAGCACTCTGGAAGCCTCCTAAAGGCTATGCACGGCCATTTTGGTGAAGGGGGTGGGGTTTGGGGAGGCAAAAATGCTGTATTCAGTGTATAAGATGCACCCAGATTTTCAGCCTCTTTTTTGAGGGAAAAAGGTGTGTCTTATACTCCAAAAAATACGGTAACTGTGCCTCCCCACTCCCAAAAAACCCAACCTTATTTGTTTTGTATCACATGGAAAATAATTTTTCTTCCCCTTCCTGGAGAGCAAACTGTTGGTGAAATTCATATGGCTAAGAAAGGAAATTCTTTTTGCCTTAGTTAAAGGAAGTGGGGATGGAGCACGAGAACTGGCCTCCTAAACTGTGCAGCCATCCCTCTAGAAAAGGCTCTAATGGAGGCAGGGGTGGAACTGAAAAATTTTAGCAACCAGTTCCCTGCCCAGTTGCTGGGTGGGCGTGGCCATAGTGGGCGTGGCTTACCCAGCCTCCTGCACTATGGCGGGAGGAGGGGGAGTTTTCACCCTCCCCAGGCTCCGGAGGCTTTCCTTGGGCCTCTGGGAGGGCGAAAACCACTGACAACCCTCCTGCCTCTCCTCCTCCTCCTCCTTCTCTTTGTAATCCTTTAGTACTTTTAGTTTATAGGATTGGGGTCTGTTGATCATAAATTATCTTTAAAAAATGAATACTTGTGCTACAATAAGAAAGCATATGGGACGTACTACCACAAATGATGGCCATGCGAGGTGGCAAAAAAATTCTGGGCTAAAATCAAAAACTGGTTGGAAGCTGTAACAGGGAACCGTATAGATTGGAAACCGGAGACATTTTTATTAGGCATAACCACAACAAACACAAAGTGAGACGTTATACCTAATTTTGCACATCATCACAGTGGCTAGAATAGTGTATGCGCAGAAATGGAAGAACACCACAATACCAAATGAGGATGAGATAATAGGGAAGATCTTAGAATGTGCAGAGATGGATAAATTGACCAAGGAAATTGAAGGAAAGGAGGAAACAGAGTACTATTTAATTTGGGGGAGATGGTATAAATGGCTAGGTGATAGAAACAGGAAATAAGAATCTGGAAAATGTAATTTGTATTATAGTAGAAGCAGGAATTAGTGATAAGAAGGTAGGAAAAGTAGGATTTACAGAAGTAGAAAAAGGTATTTATTAGTAAAAGAGCAATAAAAACTGCCTGATACAAACAACCAATGACTGATGAGCAAAACAGTAAGAAATAATAGGATGATAAGTGTAAAAATGTAGAAAGATGGATTGAGAAAGAAAAAGCGTTTGTAAAGATGCACCGATAGATATCTGCTGTAAGAAGGAACTGGAAGTTCTGATGTTATTTGTATGTATGTTTTTTGTGCATGTTTTTTGTCAATGTGCATAAGTGTTTACAATAAAAAATTGGGAAAAAAAAGTCTTTTATTTGCATCACCCTCTGCCTAAATTCCCCCTACGTAAGATTAGAAGGCGTATTTCCAAATTTTCCTGGGGCATCTTCATCAATGTGATGCATTGGCAGAAATATTGATCCAGAAAATACAGATGTATCAGTATGAAAACTATCTGGCATGTCAGATGGAATTCAAAAGGACCACTTCTGAAGCATTAAAGAAAGAAACAAAACCCTAAAATATGTAAAGCACAGGAAACAAAACAAAAAAAGCAGGATGAAAAAAGCTAGTATAATTCACGTGCCCGCTGATTTGGATATAAAAGAAATCTGCCAACCATTTATAGAGGAAAATGTATGACATCCAGCAATTCAGATTTCACCTTCATATTGAGTGAAATCTAATTAGCAAATGCATGCTTATGCTCTGGTCAAAAATCCACCTGGATATAATTCAAATCTCATCAAAGGTGGGTCTGAAAAGAGAAACATTTCTGAAAATGGTACACAAAAGCCCTTTTGTTTTATTACACTTCTCAGTTGCCATTTATATACTGTATATGTTTTAATGTTATATGGTTTGGGGGATATGGCTGTTCAATTTATTGTTTGTTTCGTGCTGCTATGTGCCACCCAGAGTCACACTGTTGGAAATGGGCAGCCTTATAAAGCTAGTTAATCCACCCATAAATATAAACACCTTTAAAAGATTATCAGAGTTGGAAGGGATATTGTAGGTCATCTAGTCCAACCCTCCCGCACCACCCAAGCAGGAGACACTACTCCATTTCTGATGAATGACAGTCCAATCTCATCTTGAAGGACTCCAGTGATGAAGCTCCCACAACCTCCGAAGGCAACCTGTTTCATTGGTTGATTGTTCTCACTGTCAGAAATTTTCTCCTTATTTCTAGATTGGATAGCTCCTTGATCAATTTCCATCCCTTATTCATTGTCTGGTCTTTGGTGCCTTGGAAAATAGCTTGACCCCTTCCTCTCTGTGGATATTGGAAGACTGCTATCATGTCTCCTCTGGTCCTTCTCTGCACTAGATTAGACATGTCCAGTTCCTGCAACCATTCTTCATATGTTTTAGCCTCTAGTCCCCTAATCATCCTGGTTGCTCTTCTCTGCACTGCTTCTAGAATCCCAATATCTTTTTCATAGTATGGTGACCAAAACTGGTTGCAGTATTCTGGGTGTGGTCTTACTAAGCCTTTATAGAGGAGTATTAGTACCTTTCCTTGGGGATTCTTAAAAAAATAGGATTTTATATTAAGATGTGCTTTCCAATTAAAGATTCAGTTTGGAGGCAATTTTATTCAATCGCCAGATTGATGTGATGTGTTGAAATGTTTTTCAAACTTGGCAACTTTGAGATGGAAGGGCTTCAACTTCTAGAATTTGGAGAGGCTACCATCTAAAAGTTGGTGATATATTGAGTTGAATCATATTCTTTCAAAAGACTGTTTTGCTGTCCATCCCACATATATTTTTTAATCTGAGGAAGAGGAAGAACAGCTGAGTCCAGTGCCTGATGCAGGGATGCACAGAAGGCAGGGGAGAGGAGAGCAGTGGAAATCTGTGGGCTGACCCTTGGGATGGAAGAGGCATAGCTGCTAGCGAAGCCCCACCCTAGCTCTGGGGATAAAATTCAGGGGGCGGAGATGAATAGATGCGGCAGACAACTAGTCATCTTCCTGCCAAATAGACTTGTTAGCCTGCTGTGAAAGAGGTAAAAGAATCATTGATTTAAATACAGAGGGAGTGTTGTGTTTGGGGAGCTGGGTCAGAACAATCTGATTTTCTAACCTCTGTTTTCCCTTTCCTCAGACCACCTGAAACCCTGGATAAGAAGCTGAGCCACCACTATCTGGTGATAGTGGTATTGTATCATTTGCAAATGGTTGTGTTTATTTACAGGGGGAGGGACGGTTACACTGCAAAAGCCAGAGAAAGGGGGGGGGAATAGTTTTCCTGACAATCTAATAACGGAAATTATTCCTCTTCTGCACTTTTGCTGACAAATCAGCTCCTCGCAATGTCTATCACTCCACACCGTGCATTAAAAGGCATTCAGATGTCCACAAGAATTACAATTACAAAGCAATTCTGCATCTATCTTATTATTTATGATCAAACATGCCAATTTTTGCAGGCTCCAATTATGGGGGAAGGAGACTATAAATCCAGATTGCATATTAAAATGCTCGTTTGTGGCCAAAATCCCTGTTTTCTTTCACAAAGACAATTGACTTTCCAGGATACAGGGTCTTGTCTTTAAGAAATATTTTGAAAATATCCTTTTCATCTGCAATTATCCGTCTGCCATATGCATGCAGGCATACTATAATGTTATTGAAAAAAATAATTTGAGCAATATATTAATTTTGTACAAACAAGGCTTTCAGCCAATTAAATATTCTAAATAGTTTACAAGTTGGTTTTCAGTTAGTCAATTACACATTATCAAGTTTCTTCTAATGTTTATACCTATAGTATATCAGGTAGTTGCACACACCCTGAGAATATGAAGTTAAAAGTTTTTATCATGGCTTCAGAATTCTTGGTTGTTGTTCCTGTAATCCACCAGCCAATGCCATCTGGCTACGACCCGGGGGAGGGCCTTCTCTGTTGCAGCTCCGGCCCTTTGGAACGAACTCCCCACGGAGATTCGGACCCTCACCTCTCTCCCTGCTTTCCGAAAAGCTGTTAAAACCTGGCTGTGTCGGCAGGCCTGGGGTTGATGAGCTCCCTTCCCCTCTCGACAAGTGTGGTTGTTGGTCATTTTAAATGTCTATTTTGTACTTGTATGTTTCCCCTTCCCGTTTAAGTTGTTCGCCGCCCTTTTAGGGAATAGGGCGGCATATAAATAAAATAAAACTTAAACTTAAACTTAAACTCTCCAACATGGTGAATGGTGGTTGATAGCTGGTGAGCCCAAATACATGCCTAGCCATCATTACTGTACTTGTAGGATTTTGCTGATCTATTGCTACTCCATAATAACTCAGCCAACATAACATTCTTTAGTGTACAATACAGAGGTGGTATTCAGCCAGTTCTGACAGGTTCTGGAGAACCGGTAGCAGAAATTTTGAGTAGTTTGGAGAACCGGCAAATAGGCTGGCCCCGCCCCCAACTGCATCCCAGCCCTGAACAGGAGAACGGAGCTGGAAAGCAGGTTATTGGGGCGGGTAGGGAATGGGGATTTTGCAGTAGCCTTCCCCTGCCACGCCCACAAAGCCATGCCCACAGAACCGATAGTAAAAGTTGATTCCCATCACTAGTACAGTACCTTCCTTTTAAGAAGAAATTCTTCATATCTTGAATAGAATCAAAGAATAGAATAGAATAGAATAGAATGGAATGGAGTGGAGTGGAGTGGAGTGGAGTGGAATGGAATGGAATGGAATGGAATAGAATAGAATTCTTTATTGGCCAAGTGTGATTGCACACAAAAGTCTTTGGTGCATATGCTCTCAGCGTACATAAAGAAAAATAACATACATTCATCAAGAATAATAACCATCCTGGCTGCTAATAAGACATAGTGAATCAGAATTTTGTGATGGTTTATTCTAATACCTTTCCAGAAAAAGGATAGAAGGCAAATGGGTGAGAGGATCTCAATCAAAACAAAAACAACACACTTATTGTGTAGTTCTCACAATTTCTTAAAAAAATATTCCTCAGAATTTGTAATTAAAGTCAATGCCGGGGTTCTGGCAACCTCTTCAAGGCAACCTCTTGAGATGAAAATGATGTAAGTTAGGAGAGCTAGCTTGGTAATAGATAGGTAAATAGCTACACATGTATATCCAATGCCCTTTTACTATTTTCTGAACTGCCATCATGCATAGGTGAGACAGGAGGGACAGGAGTGGCTCAGTGGCTAAGATGCTGAGCTTGTTGATCAGAAAGGTCGGCAGTTTGGCGGTTTGAATCCCTAGCACTGCATAATGGAGTGAGCTCCTGTTACTTGCCCCAGCTCCTGCCAACCTAGCAGTTCGAAAGCATGTAATGATGCAAGTAAAAAAATAGGAACCACCTTTGGTGGGAAGGTAACAATGTTCCATGTGCCTTCGGCATTTAGTCATGCTGGCCACATGACCATAGATACGTTTTTGGGCAGTCGGGAATGACTAGCACATATGTGCAAGAGGAACCTTTACCTTTATATGTAAGACATTGAGAGACAGATTTTGTCATCGTTTCATCACACTATTCATTCTATTCCCAAAAAGACTGTACTTTTTCACTCAAGATTAAATTTATTTCTAATCCGTCTCTTCGAAAATAATTTATTCAATACCTGGAACCTCTCAGGGAATGGAAGGAGACCAGAACAAAAGTCCATTGTCATCCCAAAACAAGGGTGGGTTCCTGCCAGTTCTAAACTCTTCTATAGAAGAGGGTCCACAAATCTACAGTGCCGTTTAGAACCAGTTCCAGCTTCCTCCCCCCGCCCGCATATCATCAAGATGAAGAGCGAGAGGAGGAATTCTGGGAGTTGAAGTCCACAAGTCTTAAAGTTGTCAAGTTTGAACATCCCTGGGTTTTTTTTCTAAAGGGTTAGGGGTGCAAGGGTCTTGTAACTTGACAGCTTTAAGATTTGCGTGCTTCAATGCCAGAGTTCCTGAGCCAACATGACTGGAGGAGGAATTCTGGGAATTGAAGTCCACAAGTCTTAAAGTTGTCAAGTTTGAACATCCCTGGGGTTTTTTTTTCTAAAGGGTTAGGGGTGCGAGGGTCTTGTAACTTGACAGCTTTAAGATTTGCGTGCTTCAATGCCAGAGTTCCTGAGCCAACATGACTGGAGGAGGAATTCTGGGAATTGAAGTCCACAAGTCTTAAAGTTGTCAAGTTTGAACACCCCTGGGGTTTTTTTTCTAAAGGGTTAGGGGTGCAAGGGTCTTGTAACTTGACAGCTTTAAGATTTGCGTGCTTCAATGCCAGAGTTCCTGAGCCAACATGACTGGAGGAGGAATTCTGGGAATTGAAGTCCACAAGTCTTAAAGTTGTCAAGTTTGAACACCCCTGAGGTTTTTTTTCTAAAGGGTTAGGGGTGCAAGGGTCTTGTAACTTGACAGCTTTAAGGCTTGCATGCTTCAAATGCCAGAGTTTCTGAGCCAACATTTTGGTTGCTAAGCAAGAGCGTTGTTAAGTGAGTTTCACCACATTTTACAAGTTAGCCAGGCCCACCGGGTCACATGGCCGGCAAGCCACACCACATTTTACAAGTTAGCCAGGCCCACCGGGTCACATGGCCGGCAAGCCACTCCCACAAAGCAGGCCACTCCTACAGAAGCGGTTCTAAAAAAAATTGACCCCCCCCCCACTGCCCCAAAACAACCCTCTGGGACTCTTTCTGTATATGGGTCTGCATTAAAACTGGGTTGACATGAAATAACCAGACGGCCTTGGGAAAGCCGATCTTTATAAGCAACGATATTTCCTCAAATATTCAACTTATTTTTCAAATAATGCTGAAGGAATGCTAGCCTTCACTCCAAAAAGCTAGTTAGAACAAAGCCAGAGAAAGGTGGTGGTGGGGGGGGGGGCCTTGCGTGCATTCTCTGCAGGGTTTCAAGACATAGCTGAAATAATACTGTGTGTATGTGTATGCCTGTACCCGTGTACCTGTTCACAAAACATTGCTCCTAAAAAGCAAGAGCAAAGAAAACACAGGGGCAGAAGGAGGAAGGAGTGGGAAAGAAGAAGAGCTGAAGGAAGATGTCTACACACACACACACACCACATACATACACATGCACGCACAAAGCTTAGCCTGATAAAATATTTAGGACGGGCTCCTGCATTGGAATATTAATACTGCGCATTACTTCAGCTTGCACTCTGTTGATCTTCATTCTCCAGTGGCCTTGTTTACAGTATCTGAATTTTTCAGCTGCATTTTAATAAGGCCCTGAGAGAAGGTCTGAGACACAGCGTCTCATTGAACCAACTTCAAAACCCTGGTTGGAATTCCAGAAGATGGGAAGAAAAGGGCGGGCTGCATTCCACACGGGGAGCCCTCCTGCGCGAAGGACTCTGGAGGCCATTAGGTGGCGCTTTTGCCAGCTTTTTTTCCCCATCCAGCGGGAGTGGTGGTTGGGGGGGGGGAGGAATGACCAGATGGGGCCCATCGCCTGGGAGTGCGGTGGGAGGCTTTGGCTGATTTATCCTTGGATGGTTTTTATTTACTTTTTGCCTGGGGTTGGCTCAGAGATTGGCAGTCCTCAGAGGGGAAGATTCAAATGCCACCATAATTTTCAATCTACACTTCCCGACCTCAGGTGAGGTAAGTGTGCAGGGGGAAGGAATATTGGATGGTCCACTTGCCGCGTGACAAAGCCACCCATGAGAGAGTGGGGGAAGAGAGAGGGGAGAGCGAGAGAGAGAGAGAGAGAGAGAGACAGAGACAGAGACAGAGACAGAAAGACAGAGAGACAGAGAGAGACAGAGAGAGAGACCTACCATAGGAAGTTTCATGGCACACCTCTTGAAACTGACATCCATGCCAGCAGTGTTCAAGGCACCTTACAATAAATCCTAAGGTAAAGGTTCCCCTTGCACATATGTGCTAGTTGTTCCTGGCTCCGGTGCTCATCTCCATTTCGAAGCCGAAGAGCCAGCGCTGTCCAAAGACGTCTCCGTGGTCATGTGGCTGGCATGACTAAATGCTGAAGGCGCACGGAACGCTGTTCCCTTCCCACCAAAAGTGGTCCCTATTTTTCTACTTGCATTTTTTACGTGCTTTCGAACTGCTAGGTTGGCAGAAGCTGGGACAAGTAATGGGAGCTCACTCCGTTAAGCGGCGCTAGGGATTTGAACCACTGAACTGCCAACCTTTCTGATTGACAAGCTCAGCATCTTAGACACTGAGCCACCGCGTCCCTCACAATAAATCCTAGAAGGGATCAAATGCAACCATGGTTTAAAAAGGAATGGGCACATGTGAATGCATGCAGATGACGATTCAAAGAGGACCTTGACATCCAAGTGTAGGGGGTGTTCAGAGACTTCAGGATATTCAGGGAGCAAGTAGTTCCTCTGGTGTAGGGGCAGGTTGTGTCCTTTTAGGGCAGCTCATCCACCTTTGGTCCCCACCTGTCACTCAGCTCTCACCTGTGGCTCTTAGTAGCTGTACAATACGCAGCGGCCACACCCCGGGCAACAGCTTCAACTGGCTGGCCAAACCAGGTTGAGAGTAGCCATTGTTTTATTGACCTTCGGTGCCTGGGGAAGGCAACCCCCCCTTACCTTGGTGCAGGAAGCCGACTAGGCCACACTCACTATGGCCACGCCCACCCAGCAATCACTCAGAGAACCCGTTGCTGAAATTTCTGAAGCCCACCCCTGGGGGAGACACCAGATATTATGCTTTGGTGTCCTCACCTGAGATTGAACAGAAATGGGGAAAACCACAATGTCTGCAAACTTGGGGAGAGGGTTGGACACTGAAAGACTCGATTGAATCTTAAATCATAGCTAATCAATACAAGGCCACCCTGGACTCCCCCCCCCCCTTTGGAGAAAAATAAAACGTAATTTCTTTTCTTTTCCCTCAACATGAAGACTAGTCAAATGTACAAAACAGGGGTTGCCACAAAGAAGAGGGAGTCAAACTATTCTCCAAGGCACCTGAGGGCAGAACAAGAAGCAATGGGTGGAAACTAATCAAGGAGAGAAGCAACTTAGAACTGAAGAGAAATTTCCTGACAGTGAGAACAATTAATCAGTGGAACAACTTGCCTGCAGAAGTTGTGAATGCTCCAACACTGGAAGTTTTTAAGAAGATGCTGGATATCCATTTGTCTGAAGTGGTGTAGGGTTTCCTGCCTAGGCAGGGGGTTGGACTAGAAGACCTCCAAGGTCCCTTCCAATTCTGCTATTGTATTGTATTGTATTGTATTGTATTGTATTGTATTGTATTGTATTGTATTGTATTGTATTGTATTGTATTGTACAAAGGAAATTAGCACCTCTACCCACTGCAATGGCATAACTATTTTAAACAACAGATGATCACGATACAAAACCCGGCAACATATATATATATATGTTATGTAGATACAGGATATTCTTTCCTCCCACCTCAGTGAAACAGATTTTTTTTTACATTAGTCAGATAAATGCTACACCTCTTAAATTTGTCCAGAATAGAAGAACAAGAAATTAGTCTGCTTCATTTTTTTTTTAATATGAACTTGACAAAATGTAATTTAGAGCCATAAATACAACTGCTTGCAGCTGCTCTTCTTAGAGGTGCAAAAAAGGTATAAGACCAAAATTAACAAAATTAACATTGCTCAACTTTCCAAAGCATTTGTCTGGGGTGGGGGAGGGGTGGGGGTGGGAACAGCCATATTTCCATCCATCGACTATTGTTGTTTGGCTGAAATAACACCAGATGTATGAATGCCATTTACTCTGACCCTAGTTGGAATTTCAAAACACGAAATGCATGAAACATGAGAATGTTACTGTGGCTGGAGAATTCCAATAGTGCTTGACAGGAAATCTAAATTTATGTAGGATTAACTTCAGCCCACTGGACTTGTCCAGATGGTTCTTTCCAGTCTTCCAATTCCTCATAGGTTTTTCCTGAAGAGTGAGATGGTTTCCCAAAATCTTTTTTTTTTTAAGAAAAAAATGTCCCAGCCTTTCTTGTTTTTGTTAAGTTTTCAAAGCAAAAGGACACTATAGTTCATAGCTTTGGAAATAAGGTTGGGTTAATTTCACCCAACACCCTGGATCGTGTCCCAGGCAACCATATTTCGGAAGGAATCTCCTTCTGGGTTCAGTTCCAAGTGGGGAGAAAGACACTGGAAATATGGAGGGTGCTTGGGAAGATGGTTTTAATGGTGGACAGGACCACATGGTTTGAGGTCCTGGGGGGGAAAGGCGATCACATGCTTCAAGATGTTGGCTGAAGAAGAAAAAGAGACCGAAATGCTGTGAGTGCCTGAATTTTATACACTCTCCAGGGTCCCACCTTAGAACCTCCTGTTCCTGTGTAAGAAATGTATTCTGATTGGGTCTCAGACTCCCAGGCGGTGTGTGTGTGTGTGTGTGTGTGTGTGTGTGTGTGTGTGTGTGTGTGTGTGAGAGAGAGAGAGAGAGAGAGAGAGAGAGAGAGAGAGAGAGAGAGAGAGAGAGAGAGAGAGAAAGAGAGAGAGCTAACTTAGTAGGCTGTCTTGAGACCCAAGCTTGTTTGAGCCTTGCTCAAGGTGTCATGTGGTGAGATGGGTGGAGGGCTAATCCTACATTTGTTATGTAGAATAGACTGGCCCAGGCCTTAATAGCCCATTGACACAGGAGTGGGGCAAGAAGCTGCTTTGTCTTTAAAAACATGTTTCTCCTATTCTCATCCAGGGGAATATAATATTCTGCCTTTTTAATATTTCCTAAAATATTTCATTTTTTCTAGCAGAGGGAGGGGTGGGTGCTAACTTCCTAGAACTAGTTTAATCAAACCCATTGTTTATGCAGATTTTTAGCCATCCAGGTTACGGTTGTCCCAAAGATGCTTTTTCAAAAAAAACAACAACTGGATAGTTGCCTTTTGAGAAAGCACCTTTGGGATAATAGAGTCCTTTGCCTGAATGCAAGCGCACACACAAAAAATTGATTAAGGTAATTATAGCAAAGATTGAATGTGACCAGAGCTTGATTGGTGGTGTCCATTGAGAAATAACATTGTCCTCTTCTGGAATATTTATGTCACCTGATTTGCTTCACGCTCCTCAAATGTTATCGGTCTGGCTCATGTTTGGCACTATCTCCCTGCTAGCATCACAAGACTACAGGTCAGAAATGCTAATTATATTTTTAAAAGTGCATCTTCTATAGTAAAACTCTTCATTGTTGACTGCTGGGATTTGGTTAGACAATGGCAGATGTAACCCAAGGAAAACCCACATCTGCATAATGTTGCCAGCCGTGAACTCTTCATGGGTCCTTTTGTTTCATTACAGCAACATGCATGGGCCTTTCCGTGACTCATCCAATTGTTTCTTGCAACTTCTTTTGTGAGTTGAATTGCAATCAGAAAACCTTTTCTGGGTCACCCACATTTCAGTAACTCTTTCATTCAGGCCAGGAAAAAAGTCATTAGCCCAGTAAAGTAACATGGGCACATTCCACCCTCCCACCCCACAACCTTTGTAAATTCTTTGGTAAGCATTTTAGGTCTCCTAATGTGTGTGCTTCCAAAAAAAGTGGGATTGTAACATACAAATATTTGAACTTGCTTCACGATCCGTTAATGCGAAAGACAAAGAATTGCAATGCTGGAGAGGATGATTACATTTTGATCTGTACTTAATCCTTCAGGTGTGGGTCAGTCCATTTATATAAAGATGGACAAATAGTGATTTCTTTAAGTATCCCCACTGTCCAGGCCAGTGATGGGTTTCAAAAATTGTTCGAACCTACTCTGTGGGTGTGGCCTCCTTTGTAGGAGTGGCTTGCCACCCATGTGACTGGATGGGAGTGGCTTGCCGCCTATGTGACCAGATATGAAGATGCCGACGACACTTGTCAGAACCACCTTAAAAAACCTCACACACAGCACTGGCCTGCATAAGAATATGATGTAAACTTGTTTTTTAAAAGGCATCTTTGGTTTGCGTTAAAACAACTTCAACACACGCAATGTTCTGATTGCACCACAAACGCAGTAGTCATCCTTACCTTTCACAGAGGCCCTGAGTTTTATAAATATGAGCATGATAGTGTGGAATAATCATATCCAAGGACCAGTGGTGGGTTTCAAAAAATTTTTGAACCTCTTCTGTAGGGGTGGCCTGCTTTCCGGGTCCACTGGTGGAACCTCTTCTAACCGCTTTGGTAGATTTGACGAACCGGTTCTACTGAATAGGTGCGAACTGGTAGGAACCCACCTCTGAATCAGGGCAATTGAATGGAGCTGATTGTTTACTGGCCCGATGCCCTTCCTGTTGCCAATGCAGAGTTTTGTTCAGCAGATGTATTCTCAGCATGCCAAGAGAGAGAAATATCTGTCTCTACCTAGGATCGAACTCACAACCTCCTGAATGTGAGGTGAGAGCTCCAACTCTAGGCCATCACACAGTTCCTTTTTTCAGTTATATTGAGCATGACAAAATACCCGTATCTTTGTGATCTGAGATCTTAAAGGATCATATATATCCTTCCAATGTATTCTGGTAACAAATGTAACATCTAGGTTTAATCATAATCATATCCAAGGACCAGTGGTGGGTTTCAAAACATTTTGGAACCTCTTCTGTAGGTGTGGCCTGCTTTCCGGGTCCACTGGTGGAACCTCTTCTAACTGGTTCGGTAGTTTTGACGAACCGGTTCTACTGAATAGGTGCGAACTGGTAGGAACCCACCTCTGGTCCAGGCTCTGGAACTAACCATCTGAATTGAATGCTAGGAAAGGAGAATGGCAAGGGGACCAGGGGTGGGATTCAGCCAGATCGCATTGGTTCAGGCCAACCGGATGTTAATGTTGCATCCAGTTCTCCGAACCAGCTGTTGCAAGGACCAGCTGGCCACACCCACTCTGACACGCCCTTCCAGGAGTCTCCACACGGCCCATTCATCATGCCACTTAAGTGCAGGGCCGGCGCAGAGGCTCTGGGAGGGTAAAAAACAGGCCTCTCGGAAGGGCTTCCGGAGCCAGGAGGAAGCTGTTTTCACCCTCTTGGAGGCTTGGGGAAAGCCTCTGGCGGCTGGGGAGGGCAAAAAACGGGCCTACCGGAAGTACCAGAAGTCTGAAAATGGGCCCGTTTCCGTCCTCCGGAGGGCCTCCAGAGCCCCAGGGAGGCTGTTTTCACCCTCCCGGAGGCTTGAAAAAAGTCTCCGGAGTCTGGGGAGGGTAAAAGCGCTCCACCCCCCATGGTGCAGGAGGCTGAGTAGTAGGCCCCACTGACCCTGGCCATGCCCACCCACAACAGGGCAGACAACCGGTTGCTAAAAGTTGACCTCCAGTTTCTCCTCTTGCAAACCAAAGTTCCTGTATTTCACCTGTAACATGCCTTATGAGCATGATTTTCTTTCATTTTTTTTAAATAAACATGTTACAGGAGAATGTAGAAGATGCTCCTGCTTTCAAGGATGGTCTCCCTTTTGGATGCTCTCATTTCCTGATTTGGATCAAACCCATGAGAGGAGCATCCTCCTGATAGTCTTAGGATTTAAGGGAAATAACAGAATAAGAGAGTTGGAAGGGACCTTGCAGGTCTTGTAGTCCAACCCCTGTGAGAGGCCAGGAGAGTTACAGACAGATGTTTCCATGATCACAGACAGAAGATAGACAAAACTTTTTGGACACTTCATAAACTGAATGCAAGAATTTTATATTCTAAACAATGGCCAATCATTGTGACAAAAAGGCATAAATATTTAAAAATATATGTGTGTGCATATAATGATCCATCATCCATCTACCTACTGTACCTACTTACCTACCTATCTCTATCTCTATCTATCTATCTATCTATCTATCTATCTATCTATCTATCTATCTATCTATCTATCTATCTATCTATCTATCTATCTATTTTATCTATCTGTATCACTATTAACTTTTTATCATCATTATCTATCTATCTATCTATCTATCTATCTATCTATCTATCTATCTATCTATCTATCTATCTATCTATCTATCTATCCAACTTTAAAATCCTAGAATTAAGCATTAAAAATGTCATCCTTCTGGTGGTGTTAAGGTTCCTATCCAATAATATAAAACAAATACAATCATCTGTGAAACATCTGTTAAGAACCAGAGTTATGAGGGTGGGGTCCAAGCTGCTGCAGAAAGGACATCAAAGGAACATGTGGGCTAGAGTCAAAAAGCCTGTATTAATGAAAATATTTTTTTTCAGGAAAAGAATATGAACAGAGATTTTTCCTTATCAAAAGAAAATGATTTTCCCTCCCCCAACTCAGATACAAGCAAAGGAATTTTCATCACAGTCTTAATCCACACTTAACATAATTAATCATTTACAATTCTTATAATTAATCATTTATAAATTTTCTCCCACACATCTGTAATTTCTTCTGTTCTATTCCTTTGGTGTTACATAATCTTTTGAGGGTGAAATTTAAAGATAAGAATAATTTCCAACTTCTCCAGAAGTTACTCCCCATTAAGCTGGAAACTCTCTGCATAAATTATAGAGATAAAGGTTGACATTTCCCCCTTAATATTTCCTTGTGTATCATACTGCCTTTACTCTGAACAGAGGAAGAAAACCACTGCTTTTTATGGAAATCTCCTAACTGGATTTTGTCTGCAATTGCACAGAGTAGAGAATTTTCTCATGTCTGGCTTGTCTTGCACATCTGGCCTGAATATTGAAGACAGGAGAAAACTTGTACTAGTTGAAATTCAACTGTCAACACAAAATAAATAAAAAAATATATGGATTCTCCTTCAGTATGCTCTTGCAGATTTTATATGAAGATCTTGCATTCCAAGAACTCACTGACGGTACATTATACATGATATTCCTCCCACAAGAATTTCACTGATAATATCTTTTGAAAATCCAACTGAAAACCAAATTCTTTTTCAGCAAATAGGGTGAGAAAGGGGAGGAAAATGACACAGGCAAACCTTTGATGTGGTCACTCAATTTCTGTTGGAAACAAAGGGTTATTTGTGTATGGAGATTCTCAGTCCTGCCATCCAGGACATGGTTGTCCCAAAGGTGCTTTTTCAAGAGGCAACTGGATTTTCTTTGTTTATAGAATAGAACAGAATAACAGATTTGGAAGATACCTTGAAGGTCTTCTAGTCCAACCCCCTGCTTAGGCAGGAAACCCTAAACCACTTCAGATAAATGGTTATCCAACATCTTCTTAAAGACTTCCAGTGTTGGAGCATTCACAACTTCTGCAGGGAAATTGTTCCACTGATTAATTGTTCTCACTGCCCGGAAATTTCTCTTCAGTTTTAAGTTGCTTCTCTCCTTGATTATTTTCCACCAATTGCTTCTTGTCCTGCCCTCAGGTGCTTTGCAGAATAGTTTGACTCCCTCTTCTCTGTGGCAGCCCCTGAGATATTGGAAGACTGCTATCATGTCTCCCCTAGTCCTTCTTTTCATTAAATTAGACATACTCAGTTCCTGCAACCGTTCATATGTTTTATCATCCAGTACCCTAATCATCTTTGTTGCTCTTCTCTGCACTCTTTCTAGAGTTTCAACATCCTTTTCTACATCGTGGTGACCAAAACTGGATGCAGCATTCCAAGTGTGGCCTTACCAAGGCATTATAAAGTGGTATTAACACTTCACGGGATCTTGATTCTATCCCCCTGTTGATGCAGCCTAGAACTGTGTTGGCATTTTTGGCAGCTGCTTTTCTTTGAAGACATTTTGCTTCTCATCCAAGAAGCTTCTTCGGCTCTGGGAACAACTAGTTTATTGAAAAAAGGACTAGGAGAGACATGATAGCAGTGTTGCAATATCTAAGGGGCTGCCACAAAGGAGTCAACCTATTTTCCAAAGCACCTCAAGGCAAAACAAGAAACAATAGATGGAAACTAATCAAAGAAGCGGTCCAACGTAGAACTAAGGAGAAATTTCTTGACAGAACAATTTATCAGTGGAATGACTTGGATCCAGGACAAGAGGCAATGGATGGAAACTAATCAAGGAGACAAGCAACCTAGAACTAAGGAGAAACCTCCCGACACTGAGAACAGGTAGAAAAATCAGTGAAATGGCTCACCCCAAGAAGATGCGGGTGCTCCAACACTGGAGGTTTTTAAGAAGAGATTGGACAAACATTGGTCTGAAATTGTATAGGGCTCCCTGCTTGAGCAGGGGACTGATCTAGAAGATCTCCAAGGTCCCTTCCAACGCTCTTATTCTGTTACAGCAGATTAGCAATTGGAAGATGGAAAGGAAACAAAGCCATTGAATACAGTCGCCAGCTGTAAAACTGAGTTTTAAAACCAGCTCTTTTAAGAGATATCCTGTTGCCACTTGGCATTTTCCAGCAACGTCGCACCTGGGCCACTAGGGGGTACTGTGATTGTTTCCAGAGCATGCCTGAGGCTGAGTGCAGAACCTGCGTAGAGAGGAACTCCTGGAAGTTTCAAGTAGCCCTTGATTTACAAGCAGAAGTGCTTCACCGTTACAAAGCCCACGACGAAGCCAGACTCTGCCTGACGCTCGCTGGAGAGGTGAGCTGAGCAAACTTTGCCAGGAAAGGCAAGAAAAGCAACAGGTGTTAAGACAAAAGAGCGCCGACAAAACCACGCCCACAAAAGCATGATTAGGGTTAAGGTAAGAGTTAGGGTTAGGGTTAGGGTTAGGGTTATTACATTGTTATTACGTTGTTTTTGCGTTGTTTCTTGATGGCGCGCTTTCGTCGGCGCGCATTTGTCGGCATGCTTCTGTGGGCGCGATTTTGACCTCACGGTTTTCTCACCACGGTTTTGTCAGCGCGCTTTTGTCGGTGAACCAGGTTTTCCATGCCTGTAAATACAACCCCTTGGGCAGGGGTGACATCTACTTACCTTCACTACTGGTTCACAGATGGACCTTCTGTGCATGCGCAGAGCGTCAAAAACAGAGGATGTCCAGGTGGGTGGGTAGAGCCTGCTACCGAGCACACCTGCAAAGGTAAGTAGAACAGTGAAGGGGGGGAATCCACTGTGCCACATGATTTAGATTACCTAGAAAGCAGGAAATCCTGCTAATATAAATTGCAATACAATACAATACAATACAATACAATACAATACAATACAATACAATACAATACAATACAATACAATACAATACAATACAATACAATACAATAGCAGAGTTGGAGGTCTTCTAGTCCAACTCCCTGCCTAGGCAGGAAACCCTATACCATTTCAGACAAATGGCTCTCCAACATCTTCTTAAAGACTTCCAGTGTTGGGGCATTCACAACTTCTGGAGGCAAGCTGTTCCACTGATTAATTGTTCTAACTGTCAGGAAATTTCTCCTCAGTTCTAAGTTGCTTCTCTCCTTGATTAGTTTTCACCCATTGCTTCTTGTTCTACCCTCAAGTGCCTTGGAAAATAATTTGACTCCCTCTTCTTGGGAGCAACCCCTGAGATATTGGAAGACTGCTATCATGTCTTCCTAGTCCTTCTTTCTATTAAACTAGACATACCCAATTCCTGCAACCGTTCTTCATATGTTTTAGTCTCCAGTCCCCTAATCATCTTGGTTGCTCTTCTCTGCACTCTTTCTAGAGTCTCCACATCTTTTCTACATCGTGGTGACCAAAACTGAATGCAGTATTCCATTATTATTGCGCATCACAGCTGATCGTCGGAAATACCGATTCGCCCGAACCGGTAGCATTTTTTACTACCGGTTTGGGTGAACCCGTCCAAACAGGTAGCATCCCTGCCCTTGGACCAAATCACACACAATTAGGCTGTGTGTTGCACAACATGCTTAACTGGATGGATTACAGACCTGCATTCCCACCATGGCTTAACTCTGGTGAGGAGCTCTCCCTGGTAATTATTTGTTAAATTTAACAGGCTGTTCTGCTCCATTGTGAGTCTCAGGTGGTGGACAATATAAAACAATTTTTTTTTTAAAAAAATCCCAAGATGAGAACAACAAGTGCTCTGTGTATGTGTGTGTGCGTGTTAGTGTATGCTCCTGTTGGGATGATGGCTGCCCAAGATGACCAGCTGCTAATATTCACGGTGGCGCAATGGTTAGAGTGCAGTACTTCAGGCTGACTGCCAGCTACCAGCAGTTTGGCAGTTCGAATCTCACCAGGCTCAAGGTTGACTCAGCCTTCCAGCCTTCCGAGGTTGATAAAATGAGGACCCAGATGAGGATGCAGTGGTATATAAGTCTAAGTGCTGTTGCTATTCAGTCTAGGCCTCAAAACACATTCAGTTTCTTCCCAAAACGGCTGATGGTCCTTTGTTCCCTTTGGATCACTGTGCAGAATGCAGAAGGCAGAATGCTGCATTTAAGTTTCAGGTAGGGAGACTATACTGGACTGCTAGGAAACATCCCTGCACAAACGGAAGTTTGTTCCAGAACCAATATCCCATGATACGGTTAAGTAGTAGTTGTACAGCTTCCGGCTGGGAATGCTTTAAATCGGATTGCTTAAGTGGTTCTATACCTTGACGCCCTCCTCTCTGTGGCCGTCCCTCAAATATTGGAACGCTGCTTTCATGTCTCCATCTGTTCACTAGACTAGCCATGCCCAGTTTCTGCAACCGTTCATCATATGTTATAGGGGACTAGAGGCTCAGATTGCCCCAGAGAGGAGGAGTCAAGCCATTTTCCAAAGCACCTGAAGGTCAGACAAGGAATAATGGATGGAAATTGGTCACGGAGAGATAAAGAGAAATTTTCTGACAGTGAGAACAATCAACCCATGGAACAGAAGTTGCCTTCAGAAGTTGTGGGCGCTTCATCACTGGAAGCTTTCAAGAAGAGACTGGACTGCCATCTGTCAGAAATGGTGTGGGGTCTCCTGTTTGGGTGGGGGGGATGGACTAGATCAGTGGTCTCCAACCTTGGCAACTTTAAGACCTGTGGACTTCAACTCCCAGAGTTCCTCAGCCAGCAAAGCTGGCTGAGGAACTCTGGGAGTTGAAGTCCAACAGGTCTTAAAGTTGCCAAGGCTGGAGACCACTGGACTAGATGACCTACAACTCTTCCAACTCTGTTAATCTGTACCTGTTCTGTTCCCAGTGTATAATTCTAGAACATTGGTTCTCAGCCTTGACCAACTTTAAGCTGGGTGAACTTCAACTCCCAGAATTCCCCAGCCAGCCATGCTGTTTGGGGAATTCTGAGAGTTGAAATCCACCCGTTTTGAAATTTGTCAAGATTGAAAAACATTCTTTTCGAGAGTAAGTAGAGAATAAATGAATTACATAATGCTGATCGTTTTACCTAAAGGCTTCTCTTCCATTCTCAACCTAAATGGGAAAGGTATGTTGTTTTTGGACCCAACAGCACAGTGGTAGGTTTCAAAAATTGTTGGAACCTACGCTGTGGGTGTGGCCTCCTTTGTGGGAGTGGCTTGCCACCCATGTGACCAGATGGGAGTGGCTTGCTGCCCATGTGACCGGATGGGAGTGGCTTCCAACCCATGTGACCGGATATGAAATTATGAATTAGTACTTAGGTCGGTCCAAGTAGCTATTCAGAAGTTAGTGGTTAGAAGGAATCGTAAAGCAAGATATGGAATTAAAACCAGAAATATTTTGTTGGCTATTTGAAAGGGAGTATAATATATATTTAATTTTACACATGTTAGCAGCTGCTGGAATTGAGTTTGCACAACAGTGGAAAAACAGAGATATGTAAATGAATAAATATTACAATGTGCAGGAATAAATAAATTGACAATTAAAATCAAGAAGGCTTTGAATACTTTTTCACGTGGGATTGGTCTTAGCAATTGCCAACTAACGGAAACAGAAATTAGAAATCCAAAAGTATGAAAGAAAACATCAACTATGTAAGGAAAGGTCCCTAAAATGTATAAGGAAATATTACTAGATTATTATTAATGTGTAGATAACTGCGGGACATTACACACCCACCAGTGGTGGGTTTCAAAAAATTTTGGAACCTCTTCTGTAGGTGTGGCCTGCTTTCCGGGTCTACTGGTGGAACCTCTTCTAACCGGTTCGGTACATTTGATGAAGTGGTTCTACTGAATAGGTGCGAACTGGTAGGAACCAACCTCTGCAACAGCATAAAACACCTCTTGAGTAAACTACAGCAAAGCAGCATCCTGTGCCCACCCTTTCCCACCTCTCTCAGGCTTATGACTGTCTGGACTGACTCATCTCTTCTTCCCCTCCTTCCCTCCCCCTTCCCTCTGTGCCACGAGGGAGGGGGGCTGTGCTTGGTGATTTATTCTGGAACATTTCTTGTCTGTTGAAAGCCTGACCTCAGATCGGGTGAGATGACATTAGGAAGATGTACGAGTGTCTCTTAGCAAAAGTGCATCAGAGAAATTGACCGTGAGCTGCCATCAATCTGCTGAGCTTGAGTGACATCGAGCAACAGATGGGGAATTGGGGGACTTAAAGGAATCCTGCGAAGGTCGCTGGGGAGCTGACTCAGCCTTCGCTAAACAGTTCAAAGCCATCAATCACTGCGGCTGGGGGAAAGGAGGGAAAGGGGAAGGAAGGCGTTTGCTGGAGTTCTTGTGATTCCCGTTGCCTTGAATCCCCAATGAACCTCACTTTTTTCCCTTTTCTAGCTTCATACACGAGCAGGAAGACAAAATGAGCACAATAATTGCTTATTTTAATGTGCTGTTGGAAGGTGCCTAGCTATTTCTCAGTGATATCCTCTCCCGAAGAGATAGAGTTTTGCCCAGTGGTGGGATTCATATAATTTAACAACCAGTTCTCTGCCCTAATGACCAGCTGGATAGGTGTGGCTGGGTGGTCATGTGACCATGTGAGCGTGGCCAACTCAACGTCACTAAGGTTGATGGGCGCTTCGCCTTAGCTGTTACAATGTAATAAGGGTTAATCAGAGAGGCAGTTTCTGTAAGCAGGGCAATAAAGCAGAGGTGGTATTCATCAGGTTCTGACCAGTTCTGGAGAGCCGGTAGCAGAAATTTTGAGTAGTTTGGAGAACTGGTAAATATCACATCTGACTGTCCCCGCCCCCATCTATTCTCTGCCTCCCGAATCCCAGCTGATTGGGAGGGAAGGGGGATTTTGCAGTATCCTTCCCCTGGAGTGTGGTGGGAATGGAAATTTTACAGTATCCTACCCTGCCACACACCCCAAGCCATGCCCACATGAAGGAAGGAAGGGTGGGTGGGAGGGAGGAAGAAAAGAAAGAAAGATAATGAAGGAAGGGAGGGTGGGAGGAAGGGAGGAAGGAAAGAAAGATAATGAGGGAAGGAAGGATGGGTGGGAGGGAGGAAGGAAGGAAGGAAAGAAACAATGAAGGGAGGGAGGGAGGGAGGAAAGAAAGATAATGAGGAAAGGAAGGGTGGGAGGGAGGGAGGGAGGAAAGAAAGATAATGAAGGGAGGGAGGAAATAACTAAAGAGAAAGAAAGAAAGAAATGAAGGAAGGAAGGGTGGGAGGGAGGGAGGCAGGGAGGGAGGAAGGAAAGAAACAATGAAGGGAGGGAGGGAGGGAGGAAAGAAAGATAATGAGGGAAGGAAGGGTGGGAGGGAGGGAGGGAGGGAGGAAAGAAAGATAATGAAGGGAGGGAGGAAATAAATAAAGAGAAAGAAAGAAAGAAAGAAAGAAAGAAAGAAATGAAGGAAGGAAGGGTGGGAGGGAGGGAGGGAGGAAAGAAAGATAAAGAAAGATAATGAAGGGAGGGAGGAAATAAAGAAAGAGAAATAAGGAAAGAGAAATAAAGAAAGAAATAAGAAAATGAAGGAAGGGTGGGAGGGAGGGAGGAAAGAAAGAAAGATAAAGAAAGATAATGAAGGGAGGGAGGAAATAAAGTAAGAGAAAGAAAGAAAGAAAGAAAGATAATGAAGGAAGAGTGGGAGGGAGGAAAGAAAGAAAGAGAAAGAAAGAAGGAAAGAGAAATAAAGAAAGAAAAAGAACAAAAGAAAGAAGAAAATGAAGGAAGGGTGGGAGGGAGGGAGGAAAGAAAGAAAGATAAAGAAAGATAATGAAGGGAGGGAGGAAAGAAAGAAAGAAAGATAATGAAGGAAGAGTGGGAGGGAGGAAAGAAAGAAAGAGAAAGAAAGAAGGAAAGAGAAATAAAGAAAGAAAAAGAACAAAAGAAAGAAAG
The DNA here is from genome assembly GCF_009769535.1 of Thamnophis elegans. Classification (NCBI taxonomy): domain Eukaryota; kingdom Metazoa; phylum Chordata; class Lepidosauria; order Squamata; family Natricidae; genus Thamnophis; species Thamnophis elegans. The sequence goes on along the minus strand of NC_045552.1, from coordinate 13,178,921 downwards.
AAAATGAAGGAAGGAAGGGTGGCAGGGAGGGAGGAAGGAAAGAAAGATAATGAAGGGAGGGAGGAAATAAATAAAGAGAAAGAAAGAAAGAAAGAAATGAAGGAAGGAAGGGTGGGAGGAAGGGAGGGAGGAAAGAAAGAAAGATAAAGAAAGATAATGAAGGGAGGGAGGAAATAAAGAGAAATAAGGAAAGAGAAATAAAGAAAGAAATAAGAAAATGAAGGAAGGAAGGGTGGGAGGGAGGGAGGGAGGGAGGAAAGAAAGATAAAGAAAGATAATGAATGGAGGGAGGAAATAAAGAAAGAGAAATAAATAAATAAATAAATAAATAAATAAAGAAAGAAAGAAAGAAAGAAAGAAAGAAAGAAAGAAGAAAATGAAGGAAGGGTGGGAGGGAGGGAGGAAAGAAAGAAAGATAAAGAAAGATAATGAAGGGAGGGAGGAAAGAAAGAAAGAAAGAAAGAAAGATAATGAAGGAAGAGTGGGAGGGAGGAAAGAAAGAGAAAGAAGGAAGGAAGGAAAGAGAAATAAAGAAAGAAAAAGAACAAAAGAAAGAAAGAAAATGAAGGAAGGAAGGGTAGGAGGGAGGGCAGAAAGAAGGAAACAGAGGAGGCAGAAGGGAGGGCGGGAAGAAGGAAGGAAAGGAAAGGAAAGAGCTTGGATGCTGCAGCAAATGGAAGGCAGATGCTGTGCACTGAACAAGTCAGGGGGTCCAACACTGTTTTCATTTTATTATACTCTCTAGACAAAGATATTCCACTCATTCAAGCACCAGCAACTGAGACTAAAAGGCCCAGAGGCATGCTTCAGTTCATTTCAATTTCTTTTAAAAAGGGGGAAGAAAGAAGTTAGCTAAATGCCCAAAGTCACAAGACTTCTTAAAAGCCAACTGTTAAGTGAGACCAGCAGAACTCTCTGCTTCCAACTGGGCTAGAAATTCCATACGAACAGCTGCTTTCTCTGGGCAATGGCCTGCCTCCTTTCCATCCCATCTGGAGCTATTCAAAATAATTGGAAATGCAGATGTGAGAAGGCATGGGGATGAGACAGTCTTCTCAAAGTGGAACATTGTGACTCTGATTTAGCATCTGGCTCTACAACTATCTTCTCTTTTGAAAAGAGTTAGGAAACAGTACCATGCCATGTATGTAGGATATCTGGGTATTTCCCCCCCTCCCTCCTGCTTTTCAACCTCCTAGCTCTAAATTACATCACTTCGAAGAATGCATTTGACAACTCCCTCTGATTCAAACTAACTCCAGATTATGGAATGCAAAACAACCTCAGTTTGCTCCCACTGTGAAATCAACACCTTCACTGATGATGCTATTGACTAGAATGGAAGAGGTCTTTGTGAAATCAAGCCCACTGACTAGCAGTTACTTTCCTGGCTTAAGTCAGGAAGTTTGCTTTCATTAAGATGCAATGAAAGTGGCAACTAAATTCAGTATTGTGAAATTGTCGCTGTTCTCTTCTCGCTGTTTCTTTCTTCCATTGCTCAATAATTTAGTAGATGTTGGGCTTCTGAAAACAGATACTAGCTAGGTTGTCCTTGACTTATGATTGTTCATGGAGTGGAGTGGAATGAAATGGAATAGAGAATAGAATGTTGTAGGAAGTTAGCACCTCTCCTAGAAAAATGAGATATTTTAAGAAATATTACAAGGGCAGAATATTTCCCCTAAAAGCGAGGCAGAAACTCATCCCCCCCCCTCACCTTTGTCAATGGGCCATTAAGGCCTGAGTCAATCTATTCTCCATGACAAAATATACCTCCTTCAGGCAGAGCCATTTCATTGTCCTCTATTGCATCACCCACCAAGTTTCAACCAAACTTGGCACACACACAGACAACCTACAAAGCTAGCTATGACCTCTGACAGCAACCAATCAGGATACCCTTCCTGTACCCCAGGAAGTTCAAAGCCCAGAGAGGGCATAAAATCCAGGAACATCTCTTCCCTTTACACCCAGGAGCTCCAAAGCATCTGATCCCGTCCACCATGAAACCATCTTTCCAAACAGCCTCCATGTTTCCAGTGTCCTTTTCCCCAATTTGGAACTGAACCCAGATGGGCATTTCCTCCAACAATAGAATGGAATGGAACGGAATGGAATAGAATAGGTTACTTGGCAACCAGTTCACGTTTATGATTGGTTGCAGTGTCTTGCAGTCATGTGATCGTGCTTTGCGACTGTCCCAGCTAAGAACAATACATGGTGAGAACAATGCATGACTGAGCCTTCAAACACGCAGAAACACGGTGGGTGATCTGCTGAGCTGAACTAATGTTGAAGGAATGAAATGATCTTTGCGTTGAACCATACCTGGAAAACTACCCACTCCAAAAATATGGATCAATGAGAGAAGAGAGATTTTTCACTGTTCTTGGGTGTAGTGGCTTTGTTACTAATTCCACTTCAATACAAGCAGGACGTGCAACCCCAATCTTCCCCCTTGGGGGCCGCTGAGAAATTTCCTGAGCACCCAGGAAAGCACTTAACCTAAACTGTTTTTCCTTTCAATTAAAGAGAACAGTGGTGCCAAAAAACAAGCGACCAGAAAAGTCGCCAATCTAGGCTGACAAGATAGTAGAGGAGCCATCAGAATCATGGTTCTGAAAAGGTTGGAGTAGATAGATTAAAAAAAAGTGGCAAATTACACAGAGAAGGACTGGCTCTTGATCGGGGCAGATGTCGCTTCTGAGATCTCCCTAGAAGTGTGTGCAAACATCTGGACAGCAGGAGACCAATTGCGATGGCCCTAACTTCACACCCAGCTGTCTTATCCAGATATGTGCCGTATCTTCGAGTGATGATTCATCTTAACAGAAGGAAGCTCACGATAAGAAGACTAAAATTCTGTTGGGATTTTACAAAGTAGAAAGCTCCAGAGACCTTGAGACTCGCAGACTTCCTGGTTCAGAGGAGAATTCTCCAGTTGTTTTGGATGATCATGTTGAGGCTTCGCTGGGTCCTAAAGTACAGAGTCCTCAGCAAGTGCAAGCTCAAAGGCATGCAAGAAAAAGAAGAAGAGGCATTTTTGCAACGTGGAAACATGGCTGTGTGTATATATGTACGTGTATCTCAGAGGTGGGTTCCTACCAGTTCGCACCTATTCGGTAGAACCGGTTCGTCAAATCTACTGAACCGGTTAGAAGAGGTTCCACCAGTGGACCCGGAAAGCAGGCCACACCTACAGAAGAGATTCCAAAAATTTTTGAAACCCACCACTGGTCCTTGGATATGATTATTCTACACTATCATGCTCATATTTATAAAACTCAGGGCCTCTGTGAAAGGTAAGGATGACTACTGCATTTGTGGGGTAACCAGAACATTGCGTGTGTTGAAGTTGTTTTAACGCAAACCAAAGATGCCTTTTAAAAAACAAGTTTACATCATATTCTTAGGCATGCCAGTGCTGTGTGTGAGGTAATTTAAGGTGGTTGTGACAAGTGTCGTCGGCATCTTCCTATCCGGTCACATGGGCGGCAAGCCACTCCCATCCAGTCACATGGGCAGCAAGCCACTCCCACAAAGTAGGCCACACCCACAGAGTAGGTTCAAACAATTTTTGAAACCCACCACTGGTGTATCTGTATAAAACCTGTGGTAGTGCAGTGGTTAGAATGCAGCATTGCAGGCTAATTCACTGCCCACTGTCAGGAGTTCAATTCTGACTGGCTCAAGGTTGACTCAGCCTTCCATCCTTCCGAGGTCAGCAAAATGAGGACCCAGATTGTTGGGGGCGATAGGCTGATGCTGTAAACAACTTAGAGATGGCTGTAAAGCACCATGAAGCCAGGGATGGGCTGCTGGGGTTTTTCAGGAGTTCAAAACAACCTTTACCTAACATTCTGTGCAGTTTGGAGAACCCCCAAATCCCACTCATGGCTGGCCCCATCCATCCCGCCTCTCCCCTCCTAGGACTCCCCATGCAGCCTGTTTTGGATGCAGGTAAGTACAGGGCGTGCATGGAGGCTCAGGGAGGGTGAAAAACGGGCCTATTGGAAGTTCGGGAAGGCTGGAAATGGGCCTGTTTCCAGCCTCCAGAGGGCCTCCGGAGCCTGGGGAGGCCATTTTCACCTTCCCGGAGGCTCGAGGAAAGCCTCTGGAGCCCGGGGAGGGCAGAAATGCCCCCCTGATGGTGCAGGAGGCTATAGCAATAGCAATAGCAGTTAGACTTATATACCGCTTCATAGGGCTTTTAGCCCTCTCTAAGCGGTTTACAGAGTCAGCATATTGCCCCCAACAGTCTGGGTGCTCATTTTACCCACCTCGGAAGGATGGAAGGCTGAGTCAACCTTGAGCTGGTGAGATTTGAACCGCCGAACTGCAGATAACATTCAGCTGAAGTAGCCTGCAGTACTGCACTCTACCCACTGCGCCACCTCGGCTGGTTCATTGCGCCACCTCGGCTGACTAGGCCACACCCACCATGGCCATGCCAACCCAGCAACCGGGCAGAGAATCCCTTGCTAAAATGTTTGAAGCCCACCCCTGCGAGGAAGCGATATATAAGTCTGCATGCTATGTGTATATGCATATGCAATTATAAATGTATAGGTATAGACCAATGTTTCTCAACCTTGGCAACTTGAAGATGTCTGGACTTCAACTCCCAGAATTCCCCAGCCAGCGAATGCTGGCTGGGGAATTCTGGGAGTTGAAGTCCAGACATCTTCAAGTTGCCAAGGTTGAGAAACACTAGCATAGATATAGATATATGCTGTATGTAAAGATGCCTTTCTACTTTGTAGTTCTTTCTTCTCCTGCATATAAAATAAGCTTTCTTCCTTGGTCTCAGGGAATTTGAGCATTTCTGCAGAATTTCTCTTTGGTAGTTTTGGGCTTATTTGATGGTGGGATGTGATGAGGGTTGTTTTCTGATGGTATATTTGAAGGCTTCTTGGTTGCTTACACTTCTCACTCTGAAAAAGCCCCAGAGGAGGTTTTCCTTTCCAATGTCTTCCTTTCACATTTAACAGAGGGATGGGAAGCCACTAAGGCTCCAGAAGATAAGAAAGATGACTCTACAATGAGAGACGAGGCATTTGAACATTCCTTTGATGTCCTTGTAGCTAAATCAGTGCCAAAACACCCTATTTGGGTTATGAGAACGTTTCTGACGTTTTCCCCTTCTTTGGAAGAAACGTCAAATGTGAATTACTTTTCATTAAATGTGATGAAAACGGATGGAAAGAAAGACATTTTGCTCTAAATGACAAACTTGTGCATGTATATGTGGTGCTTTAGGTATTCAAATAGGGAGATCAGTGAGTTATAGATCCTCCTATAAAATCCTATGCATCTTCCTCCTTTACCTTCCTTTCTAGTTAGTGTGCATTCTCCCGTGTTTCACTTTTTCCAGCTCTGGGTACCCCAATTCCCATGCACCATATTTACTCGTATTGCCTCACTTGCTGATTGAAATTGATGGGGCTTTGAATTGCAGGCTGTAAAGATTTTGTGCATAAAACTGCAGGGCATATAAAAACTCCCCGTAAAGAATAAAACTCATCCCTCCCCCCCACAATTCTTGTTCCTTCACTTCCCCTAGTAAATCTCAGCTTGGTCTTCTGCTGCAGTAGCCTCCTAATCCGCAAAGCCTTGACAGATCCTGCAATTAGGAGGGAGCTCTGAGTAATGGGTTTAACATGGCCTAGTGGAGACTTCTCTAACTCACACGTGCTGTTTGTGTGCTGGCTTAGCGAGATCTCCTGTACTTGAAATAAAGCCACCCTGGCCATCAATCAGCCCTCTTTTCATTCTACAGCTAAAGACAGATGGAGACCATGTTACAAGACACTGGGAGATGCTAAGCTGCTACCTAAATTGAAAAAAAAAAGTGAGGCGAAGCTCTTGAAAGTAAAACTTCTGTATAACCCAGCAAGCATTGAGAATGAATTCAGAACCTTGGACAGCGACTGGTGGATCCCAGCAGTCTAGCTGACAATGCTGCATCTCCTTGACCTCATCATCATCTTAAAAGATTTACTTACTTACTTACTGACTGACTGACTGACTGACTGGCTGGCTGACTGACTGACTGGCTGACTGACTGACTGGCTGACTGACTGACTGACTGACTGACTTACTTACTTAGTTAGTTAGTTAGTTTGTCAAACATGTATAAGATAACAGGTAGAAGTATAAACATGGACATGAACACAGGAAATGGGTATGAATAAATGGGGACAGTAGGACAGAGACGGTAGGCACTTTGGTGCGCTTATGCACGCCCCTTACAGACTTCTTAGGAATGGGGCGAGGTCAGCAATAAACAGTCTAAAATTAAAGTTATGGGGGTTTGTGGAAGAAACCACAGTCTGGTAGAGCATTCCAGGCGTTGACCACTCTGTTGCTGAAGTCATATTTTCTGCAATCGAGTTTGGAGCGGTTTATCTTGAGTTTGTATCTATTCTTCCCCCATGTATTATTGCGGTTGAAGCTGAAGTAGTCATTGACATTGTAGCAGACAGTTTTGTGTACTACCCTTACTACAGACCATAGGCGGTGTAGTTCCAGGTTGTCCGAACCCAAAATTTCAAACCTGGTGGCATAAGGTATTCTATTGTGAGAAGAGGAGGGGAGTACTCTTCTCGTGAAATACCTCTGGATTCTCTCAATTGTATTAATGTTTGTTGTTCCAGGCAGATGAGCTGTGTTCGAGAATTGGTTAACAGAATAGCATTAAGAGAATAGTAGAGTAGTAAGGGACCATGGAGGTCTTCTAGTCCAACTCCTGCTGAAGCAGGAGACCGTATACTATTCTGGACAAATAGCTGTCAAGTCTCTTGAGAATCTTACCCACAATTTCTGAAGACAACCCGTTGCATGAGTTGATTGTTCTCACGGTCAGGAAATTTCTCCTTAGTTCTAGATTGGATCTCTCCTTGATAATTTGACCTCTGCTACTCCTTGTCTTGCCCTCAAGTGCTTTTGAGAACAGGCTTGTCTATTTGTTCATTTCTTGGCTTTCTGTGCTAGTTCAAAAGTGCGAAGCGGGTCTGTAAAAGTGCTAGAGAGTCTTCATTCAATTGGATGAAGGAGAATTTGCTTTAGAAATTCTTTACAAAAGGAGAATTTTAGATAAACGTTGGCCTGGAGAAATGTTTCACTTAGGTGACCGAAGAATGTGTATGAATGTCCTATATTTCATCGTTTGAAGCAGTATCCAGATAGGGCATGGCAGGGAGAGTCAGATATTGGTCATAACACAGTGATCAAAACCCTGCTCGTTTGAATGTGTGATGCGTGCTCAAAAGAGATAGGGCTTCAATCACAATGATGTGGCTCCTGCCTTACTTATTTTGATAGGCCTCTGGATGTCATTGATTGCATGGAATCCTTTTGCAGTGATCTTCAGCCTTCTTGGCTTCCCACACATCCACTAAACCTCAAGGGCTCTTTCCAACATGAAGGAACAACTCCAGCTGGATTTTTTAGTAGCAGCGTTATTGCCCACATTAATGGTGTGCCCTCCTTTTGACAAACAATAGAAGGATTGTCCATCCTTTATCTTTGTCATCCAGTTCATTGTCTGATGGAGAATTTGGAATGCCAACTTGGTCCTGAAAGAGCCTGGAATATTTGGTCACTGGCCTAGGCTGCCTGCGAAATTTCAATAAATCTGTTTTCCATTTTTTGAAAACACATTCCTATCTATGTCTCAGTCAATTCTCTCCTGTCTCTCATACTCTTTTCTGGTTGTTAATTTAAATATTTTTTCCATAAAACTTTAATGTGCCAAGGACTAATTACGAGGGTTGCAGACGGAAAGGCAAATCTGTTTTTAGTTTGATTGCTAGAAGAAGCAGGAGAGGGAAAAAAATCACAAAATACTTGCCTGTTAGATTATGTTTTGCATCATTTACTGCTGGGTAAATTAGTATTAGAACTAATCTGTGTGGTATAACCCTCCTGGGAAGTGCCACTTCAGAACTCAAGGGATAGTACAATTGCAAATCCCTTATGAAAAGGAAAGCCATGTCCAGAAGAAAAGATATCACTAATGTCCTGTTTGAAATGCTATAAATATCTGTTTGCAGGGAAGGTGTTCAGTTTTCACTTTGGGGGACATTGTTCCTATTGGTATGTTGGACTGCCTTAGCCCTGGGTGGGATATGTGTGCAACATTTCTAAAATGAGAGATTGGCTTTTATGCAGGAAAATCTGCTCTACCTCATTAAATCAGGATAGCGGAGCATTTCGTACCTTTTAAATGTAGGTTTAGCCAAGAGATTGGACTGGACGTCAGACCTCCTACATAACCTTTGATTACTTAGTTCCTGATTAGTATATTCAACCCATATCCAATAAGCCACATGTCCCCTTTTATATGATGCCAGACCCACCTCATTCAACTTTGGCTGCTGAAATCCAATTGCAATTAAATAAAAGTGGTCAATTTCCCACTAATTGTGGAAGTTTAAAAAACAGTTATGTAAAGCCTTTGGTAGGTTTAATATATCTACAAGCTTAGCCACCCCCATCTGACAAAACAACAACAGCCCCTGAACAGGAAGAAACTGGATGCAAGGCCAACCATTGCTTCCTCAATTTACATCATTACATTAACGTTTGCTCCCTCTGGCCCTTGGCTACTTTCTGTTGTGATTCTTTACAATGGAGCAAATTACTCAGGGAGTAGAGTCTCTTCTCACTGGAGGTGTTCATGCAGAAACTAGACAGCCATCTGTCAATGATGCTTTAATTGGGATCCTTGCACTGAGTGGGGGAATTAGACTCAATAACCTCTTCCAACAAGCACATCACTCCGCGTTTCTAATATTAGAAGCACAGCTCCCCAAGACAGAAAGGATTCCCACCCCTGGCAACAGCTGCGAATTCGACGTTGAGACCATCAGCGTGAGAGCAAGCCGTGTTCTTTGCCACAGGGACTAAACGTTTGGCCAGAGCTTTGACTCTGTAAGCCTCTTGGCTGGTGGCGACATTATCAGCCACTTTCCACACCCTCGGTTTCCCCACCACCACCACCACCACCAATCTTTCCACTTCCTTTCAGTCACAATTGGGATTTTCTGCTGAACTGAACTGCAGCCAATTCATTAGCAGGCATCCGAAGGCGTTTGGAGCTTGCTCGCCTCTGAGGAGAAGGAATGACAGTCCCTCACTCTGGGCTCAGCTTGAAGCCAGGAAAGCAATTCACATGGTGAGGGCCTCAGCCTGGGTTTTTTTTTTTTTTTGCTGTTGCTGTTCAGGTGGACTAAGCCGGAGCATTTAAGGATGACATTTTCACCAGACAGGTAAAGATGATAGCTGTGGTTTGCCCCCCACCCCACCCCCAGTTCAGGAAGATGAAACACAACACAGTTTTTTCCCCTAACTGATAGAGTGAAGTTTTTTGAATGAAGAAAGAGAGGGGGGAGGCAGAGAAAGGAGGAATGGAGGGAGGAATGAAGGAAGGAAGATTGTCTACCATTATGAAGATGAAATAAAGCACAGTTTTTTCTAGCTCATAGAGTGTAGAGTTTATGGAAGGAAGGAAGGAAGGAAGAAAGAAAGAAAGAAAGAAAGAAAGAGAAAGAAAGAAAAAGAAAGAGAAAGAAAGAAAGAAAGAGGAAGGAAGGGAAGGAGGGAGGGAGGTTGTCTATCATGGTGAAGATGAAACACAATACAGTGTTTTCTAGTTGATAGAGTGAAAAGCTTTTGTAATGAAGAAAGAAAAAGAAAGAAAGAAAGAAAGAGAAGGAAAGAAAGAAAGAAAGAAAGAAAGAAAGAAAGAAAGAAAGAGGAAGGGAAGGAGGGAGGGAGGTTGTCTATCATGGTGAAGATGAAACCCAATACAGTGTTTTCTAGTTGATAGAGTGAAAAGCTTTTGGAATGAAGAAAGAAAAAGAAAGAAAGAAAGAAAGAAAGAAAGAGAAAGAAAGAAAGAAAGAAAGAAAGAAAGAAAGAAAGAGGAAGGGAAGGAGGGAGGGAGGTTGTCTATCATGGTGAAGATGAAACCCAATACAGTGTTTTCTAGCTGATAGAGTGAAAAGCTTTTGGAATGAAGAAAGAAAGAAAGAAAGAAAGAAAGAAAGAAAGAAAGAAAGAAAGAAAGAAAGAAAGAAAGAAAGAAAGAGAAAAGGAAGGAAGGGAAGGAGGGAGGGAGGGAAGTTGTCTATCATGGTGAAGATGAAACACAATACAGTGTTTTCTAGCTGATAGAGTGAAAAGCTTTTGGAATGAAGAAAGAAAGAAAGAAGAAAGAAAGAAAGAAAGAAAGAAAGAAAGAAAGAAAGAAAGAAAGAAAGAGGAAGGGAAGGAGGGAGGGAAGTTGTCTATCATGGTGAAGATGAAACACAATACAGTGTTTTCTAGCTGATAGAGTGAAAAGCTTTTGGAATGAAGAAAAAGAAAGAAAGAAAGAAAGAAAGAAGGGAGGGAGGGAGGGAGGGAAGGAAGGAAGGAAGGAAGGAAGGAAGGAAGGAAGGAAGGAAGGAAGGAAGGAAGGAAGGAAGGAGGAAGGAAGGAAGATTGTCTACAATGGAGTAGGAAATGACAGTATTAAACATGAATGTCTGTGGAGATAGTCAACCATTCAGGTCATAGTTGCCCCAGAAGTGCTTTGCCTAAAAGGCAACTGGGTTTTCTTGTTGTTTTTTTCCCCTTTGAAAAATATTTCACTTCTCATCCAAGAAGCTTCTTCTGTTCTGAACTGCAGAAGCTTCTTGCTGAGAAGCAAAACATTTTCAAAGAAAACCCAAGAACACCCAGCTACCTTTGGGGGGGGGGGAAAGCACCTTTAAACATGAAGGTCCCCAAAACATTAAACAGGATCCCACCAGAAGTAGTGTTCTCCTTTTTTACTTCTGCTAGGATTTTGTGTCGTCAGGCACTTAACAAGGGAAGCAAGGCCATGAAGATGTTTCCCTGATTGACAAGGTGGACACATTCCTAGGTCAAGCTCCAAAACAGGTGGCTAAGCCCAACCATATCAAGTGAAGGAGGGTTTTTGTCATCCTCAGCTGGGTTGGAGAATTTAACTAGCTAGAATGTTAAATGGTACCAAAGAGAGCCATATTCAAGTTCCCACTTAACCATAGAGCTTGCAAAGGGACACCTGGGGCCATCACAGATGTTCTCTCTGTTTAATCTCAGTTGCTCCTGTGAGGGTAGAATGGGAGGGGATTCCTTAAGCTCTTTATTAGGAATGCAGGATACAACTACAATAAATAAATACACTTGGAATTACTTCTGTGTATGATATGGGCTCCATTTTATCTTTTGCCTCTGGCACTATTTCTTTATTTGAAGCATTTATCTTCCACTCTCACCCTCCACAGAGTTGAGTTTAAAATATTATTCTAAAATACAAAGATGTATAATGCAAAATAGCAGCAGCAGCAGAAAAAAAAAAAACCGCACCACCACAGCAATATAAAAAATATTAAAAGCATTAGAAGCTGCAAGGTGGGTAATATTTTGAAGGCTTCTTGACAAAAGGAAGCCTTTACCAACTTCCAAAATTTGGCTATAGAGAAATTGAGATAATCTTGGCCTGAGAAGTTATTCTTACTCCCTTGCAATGAGATTCGAGCCTGCAGCCTGCATTACTCGGAGACCGAAGAGAACATTAGCAAAGATCATGCTGGATGGGGAACTCTGGGAATTGAATTCCATATCAGCTCCTTTTTATGACCCCATAATCCCTTGCGGGGTGGAGTCTGGGTGACTGAATGGAGCTGAGTGATTACTGGCCAGATGCCCTTCCTGTCGCCAATGCGGATTTTGATTCAGCAGATAAATCCTTATTGTAACGCGCTCTACATGGGGCTGCCCTTGAAGAGTGTTCGAAGACTTCAGCTTGTCCAGAACGCAGCCGTGCGAGTGATTGTGGGTGCACCTCAGTACACCCACGTTATACCTATCCTCCGCGAGCTGCACTGGCTGCCCATTGGTCTCCGGACACGCTTCAAGGTGCTAGTCGTTACTTTTAAAGCCCTACATGGTATTGGACCTGGGTACTTGAGAGACCACCTCTTGCCAGTCACCTCCCAAAGACCTATCAGATCCCACAGACTAGGCCTCCTCTGGATTCCATCTGCCAGCCAATGTCAGCTGGCAACTCCTTGGAGGAGGGCCTTCTCAGTGGCTGCTCCGGCCCTCTGGAACGATCTCCCCATTGAGATCCAGACCCTTACTACCCTTCCGGCCTTCCGCAAAGCAACTAAGACCTGGCTGTTCCGGCAGGCCTGGGGGTGTTGAACTATCCAGCCCTATTCGAGGTTATGACTGTTGCTGAATTTTAAATTGCTGTTTTTAATTTTATTTTTGTATCCCCTCCCCTTTTTATTGTTAGCCGCCCTGAGTCTCTCGGGAATAGGGCAGCATACAAACCAAATAAAATCCTAAAAATCCTAAATTGTGACCAGACAGAAATATCTGCCTCTGCCTAGGATTGAACCCACAGGCTACTGATCATGAGGCGAGAGCTCCGCCTCTAGACCACCACACCACTCCACCAGTTGAAGTCTACATAAGGTATCTTAAAGTCCCCAAGGTTGAGAAACGCTTGTCCAAAGCTACGGCATCAACCAGATGTTCAGGTTAAGATAGGATGGATTGTGGTAAGCATTACATATTATGAGAACACAGCAATTGTGCCTTGTTTCCCCCATATCCTCATCCATTCTTCCTTCAAAACAGATGCTCCGTAGCAAGTCCTGGTACACTGGAAGGGACAGGATGATGTAAAAGGCATTGGGAATACTCTTGAAGGAGGAGAAAGAGTCACTACTAAGGCAATGGTCCCATAAGCAGGACTTGGGCCAAGAAACTATCTTGAGAAGCATCTCAGACCAGCCCCTTCCTAGATAAAATGGGGGAGGAGGAAAGCACTTTCAGACTTATAAAATTCCGCTTCTAGAGCCATTCCTATCAAAGCAATCCTGACCTCAATGGGATTTGTTTCTTACTCTGGTCTACTATGTAGGTTTGACAGATACCAATTATGTTCACATTGTACCTTACTAGCAAATATAAACTAACCTTGTTTAGCCTTAACCATGGCTACACAGTGTCTGCATATTAAGGATAAGCAAATCTAAGCCATTTGATTAGCATACAAGCCAAGGACACTGGTTAACACAACCAGATGTGAACGCAGAAACTAAGCTCACCCACTGATTTATCCAGCGTAGCATTGACTAATGCAGGGGTGCACAATGAGCCACTGTGAGTTTGGTGTGTCGCCGTCACCCGCCCTAAAGCCATCACCCGCCCTAAAGCAGGGCTCCCAACCTCCTCCTCGTACATCATCCATTTGTATTTAGTAATTTAAAAATAAAGTTATTGGTTCAAGACTGGATGAAGAGGGAGAGGAAGGTGGCGTGAGATTTTAGAAAGAGGAGAAACATTCATCTGTATCAAAACGAGTAGGAAAATGTGTAGGGAAATGCTCCAACACGATACTAAAGAAAACAGAGCTATTGTTTTGCATTCTTTCCAAATGCATGGTTAAAAAGTTCAGAATCTGTCCTGTCCAGTTCATTTATGAATACAATTCTACATTTTAGCAAATTCTGATTTCCACTTGATTTGTCAGCCATTCTTAAGCAGAAGATGGATCTTCAAAGATCTTCTCTGGTTGCACCTTCCTTCCTTCCTTCCTTCCTTCCTTCCTTCCTTCCTTCCTTCCCTCCCTCCCTCCCTCCCTCCCTCCCT